>NC_133411.1:97460000-97760000 GCF_049350105.2 Macaca mulatta
TTTGGTGCTAAAGAAATATATTTCTTGAATAACAAACAGAAGCCAAAGTTTATCTGGAACTGTTCATGGTGTTCCACTTTTCAACCACTAAATCCTCACAATCCACAAAACCTTATTTGGGAGGCCTAGTATATTCAATTTACAGATGAGGAAATTGAGCCTCAGAGCAGTTAAGTAACTAACACAAGGTCACACAGCTAGTGAAGGCGCTCAAGTAGCCTGGTTCCAGAGTCCATGCTTGTAATCACTGTACTATTCTGCCTTTTTTTGTGAATAAATTCCACCCAGTCATATTTTTTAACCTCAGTCCATCTTTTAACATTTAATAGGCTGAGGGCTCATATTCAAAAGAGATATTTTTCTTTTAATTGAATTTAACAGAATCAAGCTTTAAATTTTATCATAAATAACCTTCAAGAAAGCAAATAATGTGATTTACAATTAGGATTCATCAACTTCAAGGAAGAAGTAGAAATTTGCTTATAGGAAAGATTTAAACGTGTTGCCTAGTTACATAAAGCTCTGTTGTACAATTTTATAAAGACTAAATCAGAATAGTTATAAATTAATAAGTAATTGAAATGAACAATATTTGATTCTTATACTCATTTAATTATACAATCTCCGAGACATGTGATTTCCTTCTCCCCATCTTTTTCCCCCAGTGCTAGAGTATTTGCAAATAAATATTTAATCCATGGTTATATTAAAGCTGCTTTGCTACCGTGAAAAAAAGGTTTTTTTACAAACATCTTTCACAAACTTTGTCACTGGACAGACTCCACCAGGTAAAAAAATAAGTGAATGGAAACAAAACAAGAAGGTAACAGGATCTGCCTAGCTTATTAAAGATGAAATTGAATAGTGGAAATAGCTCCATTTTGGAGGCTTAGGAAGCATAGTGACCAAAAAACTGTATGGCTGCTCATTTATTAGTCTTAAACTATTAATGTCAAACTCATAGTATCCAGAGTTAAATAAGATTCTAATGCTCCTTTTCTTAAAAAGAAAAATGGAAGCATATAGTTGTGAGCCTGGGGCAAAAAGAAGCTATAACATCAACCATACATTTGCTAATAATATCAGACACACCTGTGAACCAGTTTAACCATTAACAATTTAAACTCTACATTTTAAAAGGAGAAAAAAAAACCCTGGAATTAAAATACCACAAAAAGTAAGGTCTACATGTAATATTGACAGACAAACACAGAAATAAAATTTAATAGTCTATCGCTGGGCACAAATCACTTTGATCAAATCACTTTGATCACTAATATACAAGTATTAGACAGCCTCTTTCTCCCTAGAGTATATATATGGCATTCAATCTGGGAATTGCCTTTTTTTCTGAACACCACTGTTTCCCTTTTTTCTCTGTAAGGGCTTGGTCCAATGTTGCTGGTAAGAATGAGCAATAAAATATTAGTTCACTCCCTTACGCATTAAAATCCCTGCCACACCTGTGGCTATTGTACCATTGTTTAAATGGGTAAAAAACAGCTCTGCGTGAGTTATGTATCCATTTGCTTAATTAAAAATATAATTATTTAACAACAGAGAGTAACTAATATACCTACAGCTGTTGGGAAATACCATTATTTCTAAGACCAGACAATACCCTGATAATCTGATAGCTGTTGGGAAAAGAGATGCAGTTAATCACATTGATAAGAGAATCAAAGGATTTAACTCAAGTCGAATTTTTAGAATAGTGATATGGCAAGGGAAGTAAAACAATTTAATCAAATTTTAAATTTGTGTTACAGTTTTGTGTGTGATGGTTAGAGAACGAAATTAAAGAAACAAAGGCAGCTTTGAGGTATGCTGGCATTTATCCAGATTGAGGGTCTACCAGAAAACAGTTCTGGGAACTGACATTTATGATAACTCATTCAAATATCTTCTTGCACAATTAGGGTTATCTTTAGGGTTAATTTTCCTGAGACATCATGCCATTTCTGACTCAAGATTTCAGCATTGAATTTGAGCCTATTAACTCTTAATGAGTGCTAACTGATGTCTTATCAAACTATCTATAAAAGATAACTGGCTATTCATGGCCAAATACATAGTCATCTAATGTCCAAAAATTAGGAGACCATCTAGTCAGATTCAAAATACAGACATAGGCAGGTTTAAAGATGCATTGTACATTTTCATTGTATTACAAAAGTTAAGTGTGTTGGAAAATTGCTGTTAGCTGCCTGAGCATGCCTGTAGCTGCATCTTGAGCTCCTTAATGGTTGAGTAACCGGTAATGTAGTTAGAAAACTAGGTTAAGCCAGTCTTCAGTCATTAGTTGGCTGACTTCATATTTGTTTTAGAACTCTAATCTTCTAAGAACTTGTTTTCATAATTCTACCTTATGAAACATTTATGAAATATGTAGAAAATTACTAAGATAGCTGTAAATCCAAATGATAATTCCTTTTCCCATAGTTTCAATAATTTTTTTCTTCACTAGAAGAAAACAGAGCACTTAACCTTTTCCTTAAGAATCACAGATCTATTTGATCCCCCCTCAGCAGAATATTATCTGGCACTTTCGAAGTACATGGTTCAAATAGAATTACTCTAATAATAGTTCTTGCAAGGTCTGTGTGGGTCTCATCTAACTTGGTTATTCTCCTTAGATTCGAAATTATAGCCTGCAAATTGAAAATTATATATAGCTTTTGCAAGGCAAGACCATAATTCTAGGTTTGAACCATTTTTTTTCAACCCCAATAAATCACATTCAAAGTAAACCTGACACTGGACTGTCTTTTAGCATCCAGGAGAGCCCTAAGTCAGCTGTTGACAAAGTACTGCATTTTAAGTTCCCAGAAAACCTTGAGACTCCACTGAGAATTTGCTTACATTCTCTTCTTTACCCCTGGAAAATATACTCTAGGCCAATACTGATTCACTTCTCTGCCTGCAGATCCAGTATGTCACCTGCACAGATCTTTCCATATCATGCTTGTATCCTTCACATATCAGTAAGGGTCAGGGTAAATCCATGTCAGAAGGTAGTCGGTGGAAGCCTCCACTATGGTTATGTTTACTGTTCCTACCTTTACCTCTAACGGACAAGCTACTTAAATTACCTTCTAAGGCAAAAGTTTAAAAATTGTGGGTCACACAGTACATTGATGAGTCCCACTGCCAACATATTTTACATGGAATGAGATGGCAAGGGAGAGAGTAGAGTGGATGGGATAGTATAGGAATGGGATGGGATGGGATAGAGTGGAGTGGATAGGATAGGATAGGATAGGATAGGATAGGATCGAATCAAATAGAATAGATCAAAGTGTGTCATACATTAACTTGGGTTTCATAAAAGTTTTCTTTAAAGATTGTGTAGTTCACATGTAAAATGCATTTCTCACTGCGGTTTGTGGTCAGAGTTTGAAAGTCAATATTGTACAGTAAATTTGACTCATCAATGGCCCTGGAATTGACATATGTCTGTGAAAATCTTAGATAAGGTGGATTGTTTCTGGGAAGCATTTAATGCTTCCATCACACTTTTTCTCCTTCCCTCTCTTTTTCCCTCCCATTAAGAAACAATCCCATTAAAGTGTCTCTATGGAAATGTTACTCATAGGCAGCTTTGTTTACAAGCCACAAACTCCAATTTTTTATCAAGCCCCTGCAGCCCAAAAGCAATTCTCTCACTGCTGTGACATCCACATTTCTCTCTGCACCTTCCCTACTCTTTAAATAAAGAGTGAAGGGGATAGTGGGGGTACAATTTCTTGTCAATTTTACTTTTAACTGTAGTATGTCTTCTTAGCCAGTCCCATAAGGCCTTTTTTTAAATTTATTAAACTAGAATCAGAAATTGTCTTTTTAAATTCATTAAACTAGTGCTTGAGAATTATCTCATTGCTTTTGTGAGCTCACATTCTAGGAGAGTATTAAGCAATAAACAAATATGTAAATTGTGTTAGGATTCTCCATAGAAACAGAACCAACAAGAGATCACTGGCAGATTGGAGACTGAAGAAGCTGGTGGTATATTTCAAAGGCCTGAGAGGCAGAGGTGAATGGTGTAGATTTCAGTTTGAGTTTGAAGGCCTGAAAACCAGGAATGCTAAAGGTGGAAGAAGGAATGTTCCAGCTCAAGCAGTCAAGTAGAAGATAGGTGAAGCTAACCTTCCTCCACCTTTGTGGTTCTTTTGGGGCCCTCAAGGTGTTGGGTGATGCCCACTGACATCAGGGATGGCCATCTGCTTACCCAGTCTGCAAATTCACATGCAAATCTCTTTTGGAAACACCCTCACAGACACACTTGGAAATAATGTCTAATCAGATATCTGGGCTTCCTTTAGTCCAGTCAAGTTGACTCACAAAATTAACCATCACATAAATCATATAGTGAGTTAGATGTCAGTAAGTGCTATGAAGAAACTAAGTCAGAAAAGAGAGAGTGGGAGGGAAAATAGAAGATGCCGAGAGGTCTTTTTTTTTTTTTTTTTTTTTTGAGACAGAGTCTTGCTCTGTTGCCCAGGCTGGAGTTCAATGGTACAATATTGGCTCACTGTAACCTCTGCCTCCCAGGTTCAAGCGATTCCTCTGCCTCAGCCTCCCGAATAGCTGGGATTACAGGCGCCTGCCACCATGCCTGCCTAATTTTTGTATTTTTTAGTAGAGATGGGGTTTCACCATGTTGTCCAAGCTGGTCTCAAACTCCTGACTTCAGGTGATCCACCTGCCTCAGCCTCCCAGAGTGGTGGGATTACAGGTGTAAGCCAGCATGCCTGGCCCAAGAGGTCCATTTTTAGTTGGTTAGTCAGGAAGTTTTTAGTGACAGTTTGAATGTGATAGAACTTTGAGTCTGCATGTTGAAAACAATCCTCAGAGTCTAGACTTACACATGATTACATCAGGATAAACAGAAGGGTTCTATAGCCAAACAAGTATGGGAGATTCTGGTGTATATATATAAAAAACTTAAACATGTTTATCACATATTTACTATGTGATATTTTAGAACTTCAAATCTACAAAGGAAGAAATAGAATGAGACAAGATGAGAAGCAGCAAGGTAATGGGAATGGAGGGAAATTTAGAGGTGGAGTAAAAAAAAATAAAGTTGGAAAAACTGTAGAAGACGAGAGATGAAGCCAATTAAATAGGGCCATGGTTGCTCTTTGAAAAATACTACCCACATCAGAACAAAACAAGCAACAATTGCAGGGTATCTATAGCTATGTGCTCTTTCCCTAATGTGACTAAACTCATGATGGTGGTGAGAATCAGGATAATAGTAGTTGATGCTTATTGAACATGCGCCTGATTCCCAGCCTTATGCTGAGTGCCTTGGGTGCATGGTTTCCCTCTCTGGAATGCAGATCCACACAGGTAGAGGCTGCCTCTGCCTTGGCTCATCTCTTTACTTCCAGTGCTTAGCACAATAGCTGTTCAATAGGAACATGGAATTTGACCTATCAGCCTTAACTAATACTTACAAATTGATCCATGAATTATTAAAATTTCCACAATTATCCTTTACTTTTTTATCAGGAATTATGGCACAGAGAAGTTAAGGAGTTTGGCTGAGACCCACTCAACAGGCTCAAAAGTGATAGAATTGGAAGCTGGATGCAGATCTATCTATCCCTCACGCTCATCCCCATTCAGAATATTGCCTCAGAGCAGTTATTTTCCTCCATGGATCATATCTTAAAGGACTAGTGTACCTTAGACCTACTGCTGCAAAGCAAATTAACTTTTCCCTGAAATGCATTATCTTCATTCTTGTACTTTCAAAGTCCAGGGCTTCTCTAAAGAGAAATTCAGGCTTTCAGATGAAAAGAGCAGCAGTAAAAATAAAAAGCAGGGTCATACCGACAAGTCACATCAACAATTCTTTTATTGGACAAACATTAAGTGACTTGCTTATGCCAGACCATGTGCTAGGCACTGGGAATATAAAGATAAATAAGATAGACTGAGTTACTGCACTTAATAACCTCTAATGAAAGAGATAGACACGTAACAAGTAATGACAAAGAGCTACACGCATGAAGAAATACAGTGTGGTCAGGGTGCCTGGAAGACTAGAGAGCATTCACTGGGAAGTAGGCAGGAACTGGTGGTGAGGTTTATCTTTTATGATATGGGAGGCAGTTGAAGGATTTTTAGCCTTTAAATGGCATGATCATATATGAAAATACATGTAAACATGCATTTTTATGTATACATACATGTATGCATACATACATACATAACTTTTTTTTTTTTGTCTATCACTCTGTCACCCAGGCTGGAGTGCAGTGGCACGATCTCTGCTCACTGCAACCTCAACCTTCCAGGTTCAAGCAATTATCCTGCCTCAGCCTCCCAAGTAGCTGGGATTACAGGCATGCACCACCATGCCCAGCTAATTTTTGTATTTTTAGTAGAGATGGCGTTTCGCCGTGTTGACCAAGATGGTCTCGAGCTCCTAGCCTCCAGTGATCGGCCGGCCTCAGCCTTCGAAAGTGCTGAGACTATAGGCATGAGCCACTGCACCCAGCCATAATTTTTTAAAAGATGTTTCTCTGGGCCAGGCACAGTGGCTCATGCCTGTAATCCCAACCCTTTGGGAGGCTGAGGTGGGCGGATCACCTGAGGTCAGGAGTTTGAGACCAGCTTGGCCAACATAGTAAAACCCCATCTCTACTAAAAATACAAGAATTAGCTGGGCGTGGTGGTGGGCATCTATAATCCCAGCTACTCGGGAGTCTGAAGCAGGAGAATTGCTTAAACCCGGGAGGCAGATGTTGCAGTGAGCAAAGATCATGCCACTGCACTCCAGCCTGGGCAACACACTGAGACTCCATCTATGTAAAAAAAAAAAAAAAGATGTTTATCTGGCCATAATAGGAGTAGGAGGGGTGAATTGGAACAGACAGCTCTACCTACAAATCTGTCAAAATAGGCTCACTAAAAGAGATGAAGTCCTCAGGAAGGACAATGTTCTAGGAAGGATTGTAGAGGACAAATTTCAGAGCAAATTAGTAGATAAAATATGTCGACTGATTTGAAGCACCGTAGGAAGGAAAATGCGGCATCAGGGTAAATCGGTGTGAATGGTGATACCAGTACTCAGACGGAGGAAAAAGTGTGATGAGAAGAGGAATACTAAATTCAGCCGTGGAGGAACTCTGTTTGAAGTGGTTTGGGGATCTCCAGGCCTGGAGATTAAGAGAAGTGAAGATGCAGATTCAGAAAGAGTTGGCCCTAATGTGCTTGGAGGAAGGTAACATTGGAGATTATGAGTTTAGGAAGGATATCGTAATAAAATGAAGAACCTGGCACATAATAAGTGTTGATACAGTCTAGCCTGCTGCAATAAATATTTGCAACCGTATCTGGAGATAGAGGCCAAAGGACCTAGAGTGAGTTTCTTATTATCCGAATGGGTTTTCAAGAGCTATTTTGGAAATGTGTTGGAGAACTGCTGAAGAGAAAAGGAAATTCTAAAATTAGATCCGAGTATAGAACTAGTGGCCAAGGATTAGGAATGCCAGTTACCCAAATGAGGTGGAGGGTGTTTTTTTGAACAATTTGCAAACCCAGTCTTTTTTTTTTTTTTTTTTTAACACGGGGTCTCACTCTGTCATCCAGACTGGAGTGCAGTGGCACAGTTAGCTCACTGAAACCTCCACCTTCCAGGCTCAAGAGCGCCTTCTACCTCAGCCTCCTGAGTGGCTGAGACTACACGCATGCATCTCCACACTTGGCTAAATTTTTGTATTATTTGTAAAGACAGGGTCTTGCCATGTTGCCCAGGCTGACCCCAGTCTTTAACTCTGTTGTTCACTCTCCCATGCACAGTGTCCTCATGATGATTTGGCAGTGCTGTGAAATATGTGCCTTATTGTCTTCCTGTATGACCCTCAGTTTATTTGCTGAGAACAGTGGTGGCTGACTGCTGCGGAATTGGTGTTAATCCTTGTTAGGAAACCTCGAGGACACCGATATTTTCTCACCAAGAAAATATTCAGATCACGGAAACATCCTTGTCTCTAAGTATCTGTGAATTTCAGAATAAAGACCTGTGTTTTAGAAATAAAGTTCTTTGATACTCTTTTGTTTCAATTTATCTTTCTTTTCTAATTTAAAAATAATGTGTGCCCACTGTTGGAAATAGATCCATTAATATCTTTTCATTTAATTTTTTTTTTTTTTTTTAAATGGAGTTTCACTCTTGTTGCCCAGACTGGAATGTAATGGTGCTATCTTGGCTCACTGCAACCTCCACCTCCCAGGTTCATGTGATGCTCCTGCCTCAGCCTCCTGAGTAGCCCCCATGCCCGGCTATTTTTTGTATTTTTAATAGAGATAGGGTTTCGCCACATTGACCAGGCTGGTCTGAAACTCCTGACCTCAGGTGATCCCCCCACCTCGGCCTCCCAAAGTGCTGGAATTACAGGCATGAACCACAGCACTTGGCTGATATCTTAAATCCACATTATTTCACAGTTGTGTTCTATGTTTTACATTGATAGGTTTGTTTAAGTAGCACATTCCAAATTGTTAGAATCAGAAGGTCAGTGAGGTAAAATTAAAACAAGTACTTTGGAAGATTGTAAACACAGAATAAATTTCAGCTTCATGTAAATGGAGTGTGATTTCCATAATAAAGCCATTATTGTTGTCACTGGTGCACAGCAATAAAGCCAAGGCTGCAGTTACAAAGAAAACAGATAATACAACACCATACTTTCTTTAAAAATGGCAGTTAAATTCATGGAAATAATATTTTTCACTAAAAAATAAAGAGATGTGATGTAATCTCAATGGAATCTATTAACTCCCATGAGTAGACTTTCTTAATGATAGTAGCACTAATTGACATATCTACTTGCTGGTTTGTTGTTTGTTGTTGTCGTTTGTTTTGTCTTCTTTGCCTTTCAAGAAGTAATTTCTTTCACTAAAACCTTTTCAAACTACTTTGGTTTTCACATTTGTGACTCCTTGTTAATTTAAGTATGTAAATTAAGTACTGTGATGATTTGATTTTTTTTTTTCTCCCTTCCGTGGAACTTCATCTTGACACAGCCTGATTACTTGGCATAGTCTTTTTTCTTTTTTATTAATTGTAGCAAAATATACATAACAAAATTTAGCATCTTAAACCATTTTAAGTGTACACTTCAGTGTCACATAAGTACACTAACAATGTTGTGCAACCGTCACCACTATCCATGTTTCCAGAACTTTTTCATCACTCCAAACAGAAACTCTATATCCATTAAACAATAACTCACTATTCTGCACTCCTGCCAGCCCCTGGTAACTTCTGTTCTACTTTCTGCCTCTGAATTTGCCTATTCTAGGCACTTCATGTAAATGAAATTATTTGTCCTTTCGTGTATGGCTTGTTTCCCGTAACATTTTCAAGGGTCATCCATGGCGTAGCATATATTATAATTTCATTCCTTTTTAAGCTTCAGTATCTCAGTCTGTTCAGGCTGTTACAGAATACCCTAGACCAGCTAACTTATAAACAGCAGAAATGTACTTCTTACAGTTCTGGAGGCGGAGAAGTTCAAGATCAAGGTGCCAGCAGATTCAGTGTCTGGCAAGGGCCCAGATTTCTTGTCCGTAGATGGTGCCTTCTCAGCGTGTCCTCACATGGTGGAAGGGGCAGGGCAGCGAGCGCCCTGGGGCATCTTTTATGGGTGCACTAATCCCATTCATGAGGGCTCTGTTCTCACAACCTAATCACCTCCAAGCAGTCCAACCTTCTAATGCTATCATTGGTGATTAGGTTTCAACATACAAAGTTTGGGAGAACACAAATATTAAGAACATGGCACTGAGTAATATTACATTATATGCAAACAGTATATTTTATTTATCTCTTCATCTGTTGATGGACGTTTGGGTTGTTTCCACCTCTTGGCTATTGTGATACTGCCATGAATATTGGTGTGCAAATATCCATTTGAGTGCCTGTACCTTCACTTTTTTTGAATATATACCTATAAGTGGAATTGTTGGATCGTATGGTAACTTATGTTTAACATTTGGCCGTTCTACCAAACTGTTTTCCACAGCAGTTGTGCCATTTTACATCTCTATCAGTCATGCACAAGGGTTGCAGTTGCTAAATATCCTCACCAACACTGACTATTTCCTGGTTTTTTGATAATAGTCATCCTAGTGGGTATGAAGTGGTATCACTGTGGTTTTGATCTTTGTTTCCCTAATGACTAGTGATCCTGAGCATCTTTTCATGTGATTATTGACCGTTTGTATATCTTCTCAAAAGAAATGTCCTTTGTCCATTTCTCAAATGGATTGAATGGGTATTTTGCTAAGTTGTAGGAGTTCTTTATTCTATATGGCACATTCTTTTATATAGATACTCATTTCTTGGGTGCAACACTGTGTTTGTAGGGCCTCCTTTTATTGAGAACACTGAAATGATTCTGTTTTATCTTCACTAATTCACTTCTAAACACAAGTTGTTTCCAGTATTACCAATTACAGATGCTTTCTTTGGTAAATATTGAATTATAGACAGCAGAGAAGTTATTAGTAGTTCATCAAATACGAAATGACAGCTTAGGAAATATAAAACCAAAGTGATTTTCAGTTGAATGAAGCACTGTTTTTCAGTTTGCCAAATGAAATTTATAATCACTGTTTAATAACCACATGCCCCCCAACTAACTTTCCTCACCATCACCCCCTCCCAATACCTCTTTTCTTTTGACTTAGGCCCTAAAGAGAGTTAAAGGTGCCTCCTCAGAGGTAGATTAACCATAAAGCTGATGAAGCTTAAGTTTCAGGTCCTTTCACCAGCCTTGGCTGCTTCCAAGATCCTGTACCTAATTATGGTTTTGTAATTTTTGTTTTTTAAACAAGCCTCCCCAATATAAGCCTCCCTAATATAAGAAGGCCCACAAAATCCGAATGTGCCTCTGGATATGTTTCTTCTATCTGAAATCATTATCTTAATCATTGTTGTACTTCTGGAAGGCAAGCCTGGGATCTATTAAGTATGCCGAGTTATTTATGACTAGCTTTTTTCCTTACAGAGTTTCTAGTCTGGAGTGCCAAACTACTATTCTACAGAATTCAAGGGAAATATAAGCCATGGACATTCTCATGAGCCCCAGTATGCTCCCTTAGCTTCTCCACTAAGCTCTGTCAGCACACACCACTTGCTTTGCTCTAAGAACTTACAGGAACATACAGGCCAGACTTTGAAAATTGGTTCCTAGTTGTTCATATGAAATGTGTGTGTCCCTTTGTACTCTGCACAGAGCCATAAATAGAATTTTGTTGTTACACGGTGGAAGAAAAGAATGCAGTTGCCAGACTTGATACCTAATCTTTGAAAATTTTGTGACCACAGCTTAGGGGTTTTCTAAATATTAGGATATCTTGTCAGAAGTAAAAATGAGCCTTCTGGCCCTTTATCAAATTGTATTATTTCATTAAATAAAAATGAATTTTTCTAAAAATTAAATAAATCTTAATATATATTTTCTTGTCCTGCTGCAAAGCATTAGTGACAAAGAAATTATTCATCTATGTAAATCTTCTTGTATTAGTCTTATTTTCCCTGTAAAGTTATAATAATAATTTAGACAATTTGTATACATTGTGATGAAGGATATATATCAGCACAGTCCCCTTCTAAAGCATTCTTTCTCTCAAAAAAAAAAAGTGTTCAGTTTCCCTCTTTCTCCTCACCACTTCCCTTCTCCCTCTTTGCCTTCTCTCCTTGTGCTTTCTTTTTCCTCCCTTTCCCGAACAATTCCATCTACAGCCATCAGTTGGTACAAAGCAAGGTGTGCATCTGCAGGAAGGGGCCCAAGCGTGGGTGTCAGAATCCAATCATTGTGAGGAAGGAATCCATGTGAGGAGTGCAGTACTGCCCAGCAGGAACTGTGGGACGCTGAGTGTGTTTGGGAGGCCACCTGAGCGAGAGAATGGATAACAGCAATAGGAAGTTGGTTACATGCAGAGGAGTGGATCAGATCAGTAGATATATTAAGAATAATAAGAAATAGCGGGGTGCAGTGGCTCACGCCTGTAATCCCAGCACTTCGAGAGGCCAAGGTAGGCAGATCGCCTGAATCTAGGAGTTCAAAAATAATGAGAAGTAGATCTCTTACCAACACAGAAGAGTTACAAATATGGAAAGGAAGAAAACTGGAATTAACCCTGTGATGTTAGGTTGGAATTAGAAGCATTGAAATGAACTAATGAATTTCATTATATAAAGATTTAAATAGAGTAAAACAGATCTAAATGCATTTGTGTGTGCATATGCATGTGTATCCTCTCACTCTATCTACTGAGAGAGCTTAGGAGCAGCAACAGCAGTGACCATACCTAGCCCCAGATCACACTTTCTAAATATCATTCTCCCCTAAAAGAAACCAGGACTGGACAGAGAACATTTGAAACATCTTGGGCCAAAAAGCAAACAACTGCTAGTAGAATGATGAGGATATAACCACAGGCACAGAAACCATCTTGAAAGGTTTCCCACTAGGGACAACTTGGCATCAAAACAATGATAGTGGCTGGGTACCATGGTTTATGCCTGTAATTCCAGCACTTTGGGAGGCCACGGCACGCGGATCGCTTAAGCCCAGAAGTTCAAGACCAGCCAGGCAACATGGCAAAACCCCATGTATACAAAAAATACAAAAATTAGGTGGGCGTGGTGGCATGCACCTGTAGTTTCAGCTACTTGGGAGGCTGAGAGGTGGGAGGATGGCTTGAGCCCAGGAAGTCAAACCTGCAGTGAGCTGTGCCAACACCACTGCACTCCAATCTGGGCAATGGAGAAAGACTTTGTATGACCCTATGCGAAGGAAAAGGAGAAGAAAAAGAAAAGAGAAAGAAAACAAAAAAAGAAATAAGGAAGGAGGGAGGGAGGAAGGAAGGAAGGAAAGAAGGGTAAAAGAAAGAATAATGGATAATATGCTAAATAAGCAGGAATCTATTAGTCTATATTAGAAAATAAATAAGTGGATAAATCAAACATTTGGTAAGGAAAAAGATATTTACATAGTTTCAAAGAAATAGCACAGATAAAACTTCTTAATTACAAAGGGAAAAATGCTAACTTTATAGTGAAGAATTTGTGCAGCCACCATCTTAATTAAGTGACCAAAATGAACATCTTCAGTAATGGGACAAACTGAGTTCTTGTGCCACCTGATAGAATGCTGTAAGATGAACGCAGCATCCCTTCTGTGATTTCTAACAGTTCATAATCTAAATCTAATCAGGAGAAATATCAAATAAACTCAAATTTAAGGACACTCTACAAGAAAAACTGGCTGGTAGTCTTCAAAAGTGTCAGGGTTACAAAAGTCAAGGACACACGGAAGACCCATTTGGGATTAAGAGTCTACAGAGACTGTAATCCCAGCACTTTGGGAGGCCGAGACGGGTGGATCACAAGGTCAGGAGATCGAGACCATCCTGGCTAACATGGTGAAACCCCGTCTCTACTGAAAAAGTACAAAAAACTAGCCAGGCGAGGTGGCGGGTGCCTGTAGTACCAGCTACTCGGCAGGCTGAGGTAGGAGAATGGCATAAACCCGGGAGGCGGAGCTTGCAGTGAGCTGAGATCCGGCCACTGCACTCCAGCCTGGGCGACAGAGCGAGACTCCGTCTCAAAAAAAAAAAGTCTACAGAGACATGTCAACTATACAAGGCTGGATCTCTGGATCTCTCTGCTAAAAAGGAAATTACCGGTATAATAAAATGGAATCTAAGAATGATAGTACTATATCGGTGTTAATTTCCTGATTTCATGGCATCCTGTTTATGTAGGAAAATGTCTTTGTAGAAAACACATTATTCAGAGGGTAATGGGGGATCAGATTGACAATATTCAATTGATTCAGGAAAAAAAAAAAAAAAAACTTTCTCATTGTACTCTACTTGCACCTCTTCTGTATATTTGAGATTGTTTCTAAATAAAATTAAATTTGAAAATTGCTAAAGTTGTAAGCAACTGTTTCAATTCCATAGTGCACGAGGATTTTAGGTGTTAATTGATGGTAGTGGGTAAAGAAGGGCTTTGAGGTCTGTCATGAAAGTTGTCAGTGGTGTGGTCTACCCTGATGTCTTTCAACAGCTTGAAAATGTGTTTATTTGTGACTGCAAAGATCTGATTCACTTTCTAACTCTTATATAACTTGTCATTTAAATATTAAAATCACCTCTGTACGGTTATTATTCTAAAACTCAGATAGCAAAGAAAATTCAAAATAAACAAGTGGAAAGGGTAATAAAGTCCCTTGAGCCTGAGAAAATCTATTCTGAAAACGTTTGAAACAAACTGCATTAGAACATGTGTAAAATAAACTTAGTTGATCATTATGAATCAGTCACTTCCTCTTTGCTCTTAAACTTACCAATAAATTTTGGTGTCTTCTCGGTCAGAAAAAGGATGTGAGTACAGGTTTTTCCAACACACACACACACACAACGTTATGTAATTTCTGTTATTAAGTGCCTGGTTGGAATATGCTAATTTCAGGAGCACACTACTGACTGCCATTTTCTGGTGGAACACTCTTTTAAGGAGATTTCTACAACTCCATTGTTGCTTGTGGTACTTTCTGAACAGTCCAGCAGGTGGTAGTCTAGGAGAGGAACAGTTCTCATCCTCCCCCATCCATCCCTGGACCTACCAGCAGCCCCATTTGCAAAACAGAAAGAATGTGGACTCAGCAATGTGCCTTCTCTCCTCTGGCATAAGAATGGGATTTCCAAGGTTGTTCTCTCAAAATGGGCACTTAGAATACCACAGAAAGAAGCCAAAAATAACTTTGTGTATACATGTGACTGTGCAGTATTCTGAAGCTCAAAAATTCTTTTTTTTTTTTAATTTCTAGAAATTCCACTGATTTTATATCTCTTTGCTCTGATTTCTGTGACATGGCTTTGGGGAGGACTACACATGGCCTACAGACACTTCTGGATGTTGGTTCTCTTTGTCATTTTCAACAGTCTGCAGGTAAGCCTTACAGTTTGGTTAGTGACAACAGACATTTATCTTAATGAACACAAGGCATAGAATTTCAATATTAAAGAGTCAGGCATCCACACACAGGTGAATTTGTGTATACAGTAACATCATATAGAGTTGTAAAATAAAATGATAGGAGCCTAAATCTTTAACATATGAAATATGACTGGGATTCTAACTTGCTCATTATACAGTTAGGGAAGACAAATATTTATTCTCCTTCATTTTGACAACATCGAAGTAACTACACAAACATATTTCTTTTTCAGTAGGATTGATGTTTATCAACTTTGCAGATGGCAGCCATGTAAGATCAATGCACATATTTGGATTGTGGCTGGGTCTAGAAATTAGATCAATTGAGGAGTGAAATAGTGATGTTCAAGCAGTCCCCTCTTAAGTGTGATGCTTAGTGAAATGAGAGTGTTTGGTTCACTAAAACATGACTGACATCTCCTAAGTCCAGCAGTGCCCAGCTTAAATTAGTTTTATAAGCATGCTTGGGTAACTAGAAATTATATAACTGCAGCAAAAATGAAAGCTGAAATTTTTAGTACTTTTGTTAAATGGAAAGATGTTGCACCCTGATATTAACAAGGAACAAGTGAACACATTTTCCTTGTTTTCCAAAGTAAAAAGATCTGCCCTAGACTAAAATAATTTCTTAAATTTACTAAAATTATCTCTAAATAGTCCTTCTTTTGGCTACCATCTTGCAAGGATCATGTGCGGCAAACATACAGACATATACACACTTTCAGAATTGTAGCATACAATTGAAATGTGACTCTGATCATTTTTTAGGTTTGCACCTGAGCAAATTCTTTAGTTAGATCATAGCTTACATGATGGTGCCTAATCAAGGCATATTATCAACTTAGGAAGGGGAAAATACAAAATAACTAAAACTTTAGAACCAAGTTGGTACAAGTTTCTATATAGGAAACTGTCTGTGGTTATAGTTACAGGTGAGCACTTACTATTGCCAGGTGGTAAAAAGACAGCTCAGCTTCTCTGGGATTTGATGATTCAAGGAGTAAACAATTAACTCTTAAGAATCCAGTGTGGCAGGTGCCATTTAAACAGAGCATTTTGAAAGTGAGTAGGGGCCTGTTGACCATCAGGGCAGAGGCTCGGTCTTGGTTATCTTTGGATCCCTAGGGCCTAGTGGAACTAAGAACAAGGTCCAAACCAACAACCTGCAGGTGTGTTGTGCTTGTCAGACACACAATGTTATACAAAAGATTGTTTTAGATTTTCAAATATTTGCTTCAAACTTTTAAAATCAGGAATTTTCACATTAAAAACCTGAATTGCTGGCTTTTTTTTCAAGGCAGTATTTACGTGGCAGCAATTTCCAAGCCCTGAGCAGACCTGATATACTTCATTCATTTTACTTGCCCCTGAGATAATCACACATTTAATGCTTATTAAATAATAAATGAGTATATGGTTAGAGATGGGAATTTCAGGCAGAGAAAACTGTTAGCCAAGGCTGCAAGGGAAAATGACTAATCTTGCCTAGATTAAGCAATGGGTTGAGAAGGAAAAAGAAAGGTCTTGCAATTAGAAAAGAAGTGGTGGGAGAGGAGACAGAAAGCATAGATTGGTTTAAATGCCAGCTTTCTATGCTCAGGATGCTGAACTTTAGTCTTTAAGCAAGGGGAAGCCATCAAAGTTGTGTTTTTTCTTTGTTTTGTTCTAATTTTTTCTAATCTTGTCAATTAATTTTTTTTTTCATTTTGAATGGGATGACATGTTTGTACTGGAAGGATAATGAAATGTTTATGAGAGGATATTGAAAAAAAGAGCAGCTCTAAGTAGGTAGGTTATTGTCATATTTTAGACTATAGATGTTCTGGCAGTGTGCCTGGGAATAAAATGTAGGTAACAGGTTTGTGAGTTGTTACAGAGATAAACACTTTTCATTTTATTGTTTAATTGATATGTAATAATTGTATGTTTATGGGTACATAGTGAAGTCTTGATACATATAACATGTAATAAAAGAATTAGCATATCTATCATCTCAAGCATGTATCATTACTTTGTGTTGGGAATATTCAATGTTCTCCATCTAGCACTTTGAAACTATAAAATATTGTTAACAGTAGTCATCCTGTAGTGCTATAGAACACAAGAACTTAGTTCTTCTATCTAGCTGTAATTTTATATCTTTTAACAAATCTTTCCCTATCCCCCTTTTCCCCCTACCCTTCCCAGCTTCTAGTACCCTCTGTTCTACTTTTTACTTCTATGAGATCAACATTTTTTAGCTTCCACACATGAGTGAGAACATGCAATGTCTAATTTTCTGTTCTTAGGTTATTTCATTTACCATAATGTCCTCCAGTTCCATCTGTGTTGCCATAAATGATATTGGGTTGATGCAAAAGTAATTGTGATTTTTGCCATTAAAAATAATGACAAAAACCGCAGTTACATTTGCACCAACCTTTTCTTTTTTTTTTTTTGAGACAGAGTCTCACTCTGTCATCCAGGCTGGAATGCAGTGACACGAACTCAGCTTACTGCAGCCTCCACCTCAGGCTCAAGCAATCTCCCACCTCAGCCTCCCAAGTAGCTGGGACTACAGGCACATGCCACCATGCCTGGCTAATTTTGTTTGTTTGTTTGTTTGTTTTGTAGAGACAGGGTTTCGCCGTGTTTCCCAGGCTGCTCTTGAACTCCTGAACTCAAGCAGTCCACTCACCTTGCCTCCCAAAGTGCTGGGATTACAGGTGTGAGCCACCGCACCTGGCCATCATTCTTTTTTATGGCTGAATAGTATTCCATTGTGTATATTTACCATTTATCCATTCACTGGTTATTGGACACCTAGGTTGATTCCACATCTTGGCTATTGCAAATAGTGCGGCAACAAACATGGGTGTGCAGATGTCTCTTCAATACACTGATTTTCTTTCCTTGGGATAAATGCTCAGTGGCGAGATGACTGGACCATATGTAGTTCTATTGACAATTTTTTTAGGAACATCCATACCACTCTCTATAGTGGTTATACTAGCAGCGTAGAAGAATTCTGTTTTCTCTGCATCATCACCAGCATTTATTTTTTGTCTTTTTGATGATAGTCGTCCTAACTGGGGTGAGATGATAATTCACTGTGGCTTTGTTTTGCACTTGCCTGATGATTAGTGATGCTGAGCATTTTTTCATATATTTGTTGGCCATTTGTATAACTGTTCAGATCATTTGCCTGTTTTATTCAGATTGCTTTTGCTGTTGAAATGTTTGCGTTCCGTGTATGTTCTGCGTATTAATTATCTGTCAGATGAATAGTTTACAGATATTTTCTCTCATCCTCTAGGTTGTCTTTTTTACTTTGTTTCCTGTTGTGCAGAGGCTTTTTAGTTTGACATAATCCCATTTGTTTATAAACTAAACATTTTATAAAAATGCTTCAGAACATTGGTCTAGGAAAATATTTTATAAATAAGAATCTTTAGATTCTTATAATTTTGTAAATAGATTCTTATTATATTTATAAACCTTTTATTTATATTTAATAGCCTTTAAAACCTTTTCTTTATATTTAATATCCTTTTATATTTATAAACTTTTTATAAATAAGAATCTATTTATAAAATTATAAAGTGAAGCATTTCACCTTGTTTTCTTCCAGTAATTTTATAGTTTTGGGTCTTACATTTAGGTCTTTGATCCATTTTGAATTGGTTTTTGTATAGGGTGAGAGTTGGGGGTCTAGATTTTTTCTTCTGCATGTGAACATCCAGGATTCCTAGCAACCTTTATTGAAGAGGCTTTCCTTTCCCCAATTAATGTTCTAGCTGCCTTCTGTCAAAAATCAGTTGGCTGTAGATAATGGGGATTAATTTTGTGTTTCTCTATTCTGTTCCATTGGTCCACTTGTCTTTGTTTATGCCAATACCATGCTGTTTTGGTTACTATAGCTTTGTAGTATATTTTGAATTCTGATAGTACAATGCCTTCAGCTTTGTTCTTTTGCTCAGGATTGCTTTAGTTATTTGAGGTCTTTTGTGATTCCACACAAATTTTAGGATTTTATTTTATTTTTTCTATATCTGAGAAGAATATCATGGGTATTTTGGTAGGGGTTGCATCGACTCTGTAGATTGCTTTGGCTAGTATGGTTGTTTTAACAATATTAATTCTTCTGACCCATGAGGAGCATGAGATAAATATTAATGAAATTTGGTTAACCAATTAAATATAGGAAGGTAAAGTATGAGAGAGGAACATCACTTAGAAATTCCTGGCTTGAATGAATGGCTGGGCACTGATATCTTTAGTCCAAGTGGAGATCACATAAAGAGCAAGGTCTGGTGAATAAGCAGTGAAGTTGGTGAGATTTAGGAGACATTGCTAAGTACTGTATACCAATGTTTTAGTAACTGGGTACAGAGATAGGGCTAATGAAAGAAATTGTTAATGAGTGATCAGAGAGCTAGGAAGAGAACCTGGACAGGGTTTGCAGTTGTGGGTAGAAAAGAAAGTTCAAGAGGACGCAATGCCTAACTCTGGCTAGTGTAGCAGAGAAGTTAAATAGGATGAGAACTGAGGAACAATGCAGTCTACAGCAGCGGTTCCCAAAACCGTTATGTGCAGCAGAATTCCATGGGGAACTTGTTAAAACACAGATGTTATGCCCCACACCCAGAGTTTCTGATACAGTAGGTCTGGGTGGAATCTGATCATTTGCATTTCTAATAAGTTTCCAGGTGGTGCTGATTTGGCTGGTATAGGAGCTACCGTATGAGAAAAAGAAGTGAAATAGAGACTGCAAAGAGAGACAGAAATCGCTTAGGAAGGGAGGTTGGTTGGTTCAAAGGAGATTTTTTGGTTTTGTTTTCTCGTGACAAGAACTAACAGAGGAGAAATTGACATCTATAGGAAAGATTTATTGTCATGGCAAGATCATGGACGAGGCAGGAAGAACAGAAGAGATAGAGGGCTTCTCTGAGGGAGGAGTAGCAATGTTTTTTGTTTTGTTTTGTTTTGTTTTCTCTGAGGCTGGGGAAAGAATAAATGATTGGTGAACATGAAAAACTACTCTGGAGCTGAAAGTGTGGAATGTTGGCATTTGCATGTAATGCCCTCTCTTTTGTCTTAAAGGCAAGAGGCAAAGTCATTTGTTGAGAGGAGTGGGTTCAAAGCATGAGATAAAAATTTTAAAAAGGTATGGAGCAGTTTTTAGACAGAACATACATAACTTAAACTATGTTGAAAGATCATCAATAAATGGATTGCTTAGAGAGAAATCAGTGGGATTCAGTGGAGATTAGACAACTTAAATCTGTAATTGAGCCAGTCAGCAGTAATTAAATAAATGTAAGCCTTAGGATTATAATGGTAGCCTGGGTAACCTATCAAACCACATGCACAGGAAAAGTTTATTGAGCTTTTATGGAGGTTTGTAAAGAAAGGAGGACTGTGGAACATAGTAGTATATATCACTGGTACATACAAGAAAACATTTTGGTCTCTTTCTTTGAAGAACTTACTAGAAACTAAGAATAAGTAAAAACTAAAAATATTTTAAACTGATGTTTAATGAGCTTAATTCAATCCAGGTGACATTACTGAAGCAGCAATGATTATTTGTACTGCTGTTGGTTGGTACCTGGCACACTGGCACATTCCTGGTACCAGGTGCTCAGTGAATCAGTCCTAAAAGTAATGTCTATTAAGAAACACCTGGAAAATATCCTTTCTCTAGAGTTTATTTTGGTTCATTTAACTTATAAATCGCTTGAGGTATTCAATTTAGGCCTTTCCATGGAATATGGCTATATAGTATTAATAGTAAGATTTTTTAAGTATGTTCCATAAACACTTGTTTGTTTCCTCCCTGCCCCCCCCCCACCCTCAGATGGCTTTCATATTTCTCTACTGACTTTTGTCAACACCTATGACCATAAAAGCATATTATGTATCTTATGCTTGTTTACTACATTTTGCTTAGAGGAGATTACTGACTAATTTTTTATCCAGATTATTATGATGTCATAGGTGCTCTAAAACTGATTATTGAAAGGTGATATTTCTATAATATTCTGATCTTTTTAATCTTTTAAGTTTTTTAAAAATATTTTTCAACACACACTCTAGAATCTGAGGTCTCAGGATCTCTAGCCACCTCTGTCCTCTTTCTCTACAGTCTCTTTTTTCCTTTGAGACTGGGTCTCGCTGTGTCTCCCAAGCTGGAGGGCAATGACATAATCATAGCTCACTGCAGCCTTGAACTCCTGGGCTCAAGCAATCCTCCTGCCTCATCCCCACAAGTAGCTGAACTACAGGCACACACCACCATGCCTGGCTGTTTTTTAATTTTTATTTTTTTGTAGAGACAAGGTTTTATTATGTTGCCTGGGCTGGTCTTGAACTGCTGGCCTCAAGTGATCCTCCCACCTCAGCCTCCCAAAGTGCTGGGATTACAGGCATGAGCCACCATGTCTAGCCTGATTTTTTGATATTTAGTGTCTGATGTATTTTAAGTAAGAAAATCTTGATCACTTAAAATATTATCTAAAATATTTACCTGAAATTTATCACTTCCTAAAATTTTAAAGTTGAACTACCAAACTTATAATACATTTGCACATTTAGGAAAATGTATGTGAGGTATTTTGCAAAGCATTATGGATACAAATGCAAATATAAGGTTTAAAAATCATCATTCTAAACATTTACTGTTAATTTTTATTGCTGAATACTCTTCCTTGAACTATAAGGACTTCTTCTCGTCCAAGAAGTGAACTTTTACTCAAAGTCTTACTGGTCTATCCTTATTCTTTACATTTTCTTGATCATTTAAAAAAATTAAACTGTTGGATATCAAGGGTGAGCAGAACATAGAGAATGAAGGTGAAAATGCCCTTTCAGCTTATTCGATCAGAATTTGTTCCTAATTCCAGTAGCTACTATATAACATGTGAGCATGGTCTTGATAATTGTGTTTTTGCCACTTCCCCATGATGTGAAGTTAACAAATCCTGATTTTCATTGTGCTTTATTTTTTGTCAAAAGAAGGACTCTGACTTCAAGAGAGAAGAAAAGTACTTTTTTACCTACATGCCTAGTGAGCCCAGATTCCAAAGGCCTTGGGGTTCTATGTTTCCTTACGCTGAATGGGCTTTCCAAGTGCATTGATCATGGTGGCCGCCACGGCGCAAGACTCACCTCCTGCCAGCTTTCCAGCCCCAGCAGGAGAGAGCTTATTCCTAGTTAAGAAAATCCTATGGAGGACTGAATGGTACCATCCTGGGTTGCATCCCATGCAGGAACCAATCACAGGGTAACAGGTACTCTGGCCAGGCCTGGGTCATGAACAGAGTCCAATAATGGAAAGACTCAAGCTGGTTTCATAAAAAACCACATGGAATGGAATTCCTGCCAGAAGAAAGGATTCTCTTACCAACAGAAGGGGGCAACAGTGCTAGGCAGGCCAAAGTAACAGAAATCCACTGTACTTACTTTCTAAATCTGCTTGTTCATTGATACAAGTTTGGGACAAGGCCAGCAACAGCTTCTGTCACAAAATTAGGAAACTTTATCAGTGTGATATCAGTTTGTTAGAATAGTGCCTGTGATCTATCATATAACCAATGTCTCTATATTGTCCACAAGAAATTCATAAGAAGCTATGTTTAATATTTTTTATTTTCCTGTTCCATTAATCCAATAACCTCTATTTAAAAAAAAAAAAAAAAACTGAGCTGAGTTTGTCATTTCTAAGGGGATTCATGCTAATACTTATAGGTTGTAAGTTTCTTAAACTAATCAGGCCAAGGTATATCCAAATTTGTATCATCATTTATTGGTAACAATCACCAGGTTTATACTCAGCTGGAAGACCCTGGCAGAACCCTGTCAGTTAAAATATTGAAAATAGCTACTGTCCAAAGCTTGCAGGTGTTCCAGGCTTCCACCCATTGAGATTAGAAGCATCTCTAGGCTTCCAGACAGGGATCCTCCAGGATGCTAGTGCAGCGCTAGACCTGCAGCCATTCTGATTGGGCAATGCTTATGCCACACTCATTATTAAATATTTTGCATGTCACTCCTAGCTGTAATTATGTGCTGAAATATTTCTTCTAATTTTAACATGAACCAGTCAGATTCAGGCTGAAATACAGCATTTATTTCAGGTTTTCTTCTAGGAGGTCTCTCACACTTACTGTGTTAGAATTTCACTGACAATTTTCTCACATGTAGAGAGAATCCCATGTAAGATAATGAGAGTAGCCAGCAGTAACAGACGTGTGCTGCTTGGAGATGCTAGAAAATCCATTTGTGGAGAAGGTTCATATGCATAGAAGCTTTCCAAAATCTGAAACGCATTCTTCTTGGAATGCATAAGCTGGCAAGTGAGCAGAGCTTTGCACAGTGTTGGGATATGACACTTCTCAGTATGTCAGTTATGAGACTGCATTCTCCAGAGTACTGTTTGACTGTTTCTCTGTGACTGACTTGTACATGTTCGTTTGTACAAGCATCTGGTCTCGAGATGTTCCCTGGCACGTTTTGAATCATTCCCTATTTCAGAGAGGGGAGTTACAACATGGGATTTGTAGCTAAAAATATGTAGTCCATATTCAGACTTAAAGAGCCAGTTGGTTAAAATCATTTTCATTCCTAGCCCTGTGTCTTAAGCTACTAAATGACTGGGAAATAAGTGATTGAAAGATGGAAACAGTTTATTCTGTTTTTTAAAAATTGTTTTTTGGTGGTCACTAGAGTGCCTTAAACACAGAAAACATTTCTCTTATTTTAAAAAAACAAACAGTTCTCTCTCTCTCACTCTCTGTCTCTCTCTCTCTCTCCACCCACCCTGCCTTTTACCCTTTCTTTTCTTGTTTTCTATGTGTCTCTTGTTGATATATGTTGAATTTCAGTTTTAAAATTAAAGCCATCTTTTAGGAAGAAATTTTCCCAAATGAAAATAGTTTTTGAGGTATCATAAGAAATGGAACATATTTCTTTGCTCATAGAAAATATAGATTCCATCCCAAATGGAATACTGGATCAAATTAATAATCCCCCTTCAATTCTCACTTAGTATCCAGAAGGGTTCAGTGCAGGTGTCTGCTTAGATACAGTACATATTTAGTCTTGCCTGCCTCCTTTTGAGGATAAACAGCTCTTGGGAAATACACATTGTTAAATAATCGGTTACAGAGGACTAATTGTTTCAAGGCACTCCCTTTCCAATTGCTTTCCAACAGCCAACAGTAATAAGAAATGTCACTTTGTTTCCATTGGAGACTAGCACATGAACTATTCATGAAGAGCAGAAAAGCAGTCTTCCCAGAAAACCCTGGAATAAACATGTAGAAGCCAGGGGAGGCTGGGACTCTATCATTGATTTGTCCCAGAGCCATGTCAAATTCAGTGGAAAAAAAAATTCACTAAATTTGTTTTGTAAAGTGAGAATTCAGAGAGACTAATGAATGCCTCATGCGCTCTTCAGAACATCCCCAAAGGTTTCTATAACTTCACAGATAAATACATAGAAGCTGAGACAAGGTGTACTTAAATTTTCTTAATCAGGTTGTGCCACTGTGCCCTGTGTTCAGCAGCATCTGGGCTGGTGAAACATCTCTGTGTTTTTGAGCAACAAGCTAACTCCATTTCACAATGAGTGACAGTGTCTGACATTGGCTGCTCATTAGCCTGTTGATTGGCCAGGCATCATTCTTTAGATAGACTGCAGGATTTTCACTTTTGTTTCATCTGGGTTATCTAAATAAAAGTGTCAAGGTCTGATCTGCCAGTAAACATCTTCCACAAATACAGTTTTAGTAATGAGA
Source organism: Macaca mulatta (assembly GCF_049350105.2). Lineage (NCBI taxonomy): Eukaryota > Metazoa > Chordata > Mammalia > Primates > Cercopithecidae > Macaca > Macaca mulatta. The sequence continues at coordinate 97,484,814 of NC_133411.1, forward strand.
GGCTTGAACTATACCTTTTCATACCTGGCTCCCTCCTTCCAAAGAGGTGCCTCCGTTTCTTCTGCTCTAATTCGTGCTATCTTTTAATCTTTTAGTTTTTTTTTCCTGTGATGTTTCCATTTTCCGAGCGTTCTATGATCACATTTATTGCATTTTAAACAATGTATTAATAACGTGCTTTTCCTGGGCTCTGTGAGCCTTTACTTTGCCTGCAAAAAGATCTAGCACACTCCAGTACTTGAAAGAGCAAACGTACAAGATTTAAACTAAACAAGATGCATACGTCCTCTTCAAAAGAGTTCGAGAGAACAAAGCAAATGGCATTTGGGACTCGTTTTTACCTGGTCATTCAAATTCATTGTCTTCATGTTAACTGATAATTTTTTCCAGGATCTAAAATTTTATTTTTATCTCTCGTATTACTCAAATGTTGGGGTGGGGAGAATACATTTTTAAAAAAATACTTTTATATGAATATTTTACACCAACATTTTGTAATGTTCAGCCGTCAGATTTAGTAGAAGATGCCTGTAGTTAAGTGTCAAGCAACCTCTATTTTACCGAGCAACATGCATTATCCGCTTTTCAGAGGTGCTGATTTTGGCCCTAAATTTTGTCCTAAGGACTGTGTAAAAATATATGTGTATAAATAAAATCTGTAAACTATGCAATATTTTACAAGTGCAAATCATTATAGATGAATAAATGAGCAAAAAGAAGTGTTTATCTCAGGATATATATAAAGAAAACTGAGAGGCCAACGAGCTGAGACTGTAAACCTAGTCTTTGACTCTTCTCTTACGGCATAGGCTCTCCCCATCAATGGTGGCATTCACTCACAGGTATTTCCTTCGTGCAGCTCCCGTAGCTCCTCTGTAACTACCATCACATTCCTTGGTTTACAGTGTAGATCTGTTGTATGTCATTCATCTGCTGTCAGATATGTACCAAACACCTTTAGGCTCAAGCAGGTAACTTATATGGCTGAAATGTGCTTATTGTGAGACTATAGGGATCAGTGGGGACTGCAGAAGAACTGGAGAACTCACACTCCTCCTAAAAGCGCTCAAATGCAAATGAAAAAAGCGAACACTGTGCGGGCCAAGCAAAAGCTATTACAGGCTAAATTTCCATGGATGGCAGTCAGTGTGCAATCTCAGGATAAGTTCAAATTTTTCCCTCTTAAGAGAATTTAATTTCTTTTGGAAGGCAAATTGAATATAGGCAGACCACCTTGATCCAGTAGAAAATGGGTTTCCACAGCTCAGAGATTACCTCCCCATTGAGGCCTTCCTTTACCTCCTCTAAGAGAGTCAGTTGTTCCATAATTATAGTCCCTCAGTATATTGTCTATATATTCCTAATAAATCCTAGCATATTGTATCATTAAAAAAAGAAAGAGGCTGTGCACAGTGGCTCATGCCTATAATCCCAGCACTCTGGGAGGCCGAAGTGGGTGGATCCCCTGAGGTCAGGAGTTCGAGACCAACCTGGCCAACATGGCGAAACCCCGTCTCTACTAAAAATACAAAAATTAGCTGGGCATGCTGGCATGTGCCTTTAGTCCCAGCTACTCGGGAGGCTGAGGCAGAAGAATTGCTTGAACCTGGGAGGCAGAGGTTGCAGTGAGCCGAAATCACATCGCTGTACTCCAGCCTGGGCAACAGAGTGAGACCGCATCTCAAAAAAAAAAAAAAAAAAAAGCCAGGCACAGTGGCTCACGCCTGCCATCCCAGCACTTTGGGAGGACGAGGCGGGCAGATCATGTGGTCAGGAGTTTGAGACCAGCCTGGCCAACATAGTGAAACCCCATCTCTACTAAAAATACAAAAAAAAAAAAAAAAAAACCGATGGGCATGGTGGCAGGAGCCTGTAATCCCAGCTACTTGGGAGGCTGAGGCAGGAGAATCACTTGAACCTGGGAGGCGGAGGTAGCAGTGAGCCGAGATTGCATCACCGCACTCCAACCTGGGCAACAGTGCGAGACTTCACCTCAGAAACACAAAACCACACAGAAAGATGGATGAGTGCAGTGGCTCAAGCCTATAATCCCAGCACTTTGGGAAGCTGAGGTGGGTGGATCACCTGAGGTCAGGAGTTCGAGACCAGCTTGGCCAACATGGTGAAACCCCATCTCTACCAAAAATACAAAAATTAGCCAGGTGTGGTGGCAAACGCCTGTAATTGCAGCTACTCAGAAGGTTGAGGCAGGAGAATTGCTTGAACCCGGGAAGCGGAGGTTGCAGTGAGCCAAGATCACACCACTGCACTCCAACGTCGGCAACAAAGCAACTCTGTCAAAAGAAAGAAAGGGAAGGAGGGAGGGAGGAAGGAAGGGAAGGAAATGGGTTTCAGGCCATGTGAAGGTTAACCAATCTATTTATAGTTTTCTCTCTCTTGAGACAAAGTGGAAATTTGCGGAGGGGACCCAGGACTCCAGTGAAAGCCTATTGTGTTTTCTAGAAACCTCCCCTCCTTGTCTCTGAACTCCATTTTTTCATTCCCCAATACTATGAGACTCTTGAATTCATTACTCAGCTTCTTAGCTTCTGAGCAGCTGCTTTCTGCTTAGTCCCCATAGCCTTTCCTCTCATGCACAGGCAGCTTCACAAGTGTAACATGCCGTCATTTCCTTTTTCTTTGGAATCGTGGCTCCTCAAGTCCTGGCTGCCTTGGAGGACTTGAACTCTGTTATTTATCTCCCCAACCGTGTCAGATTCCTGCAAGTCTCAGGCTGCAACTTTCTGTTCAGCCTCTAGGCATCTCACTGCAAACTACAAGATCTCTCATAGGAAAAAAAACAGCGCTGAATATAGGGCTCCCCAATAAATGGGTTTTGCTTCTCTCCAGGATCTTGGCCCCTCAACTACTGGCTGTTTTGAGTACTCCCTGATGCCTTTCAACCCCTATTTCATTATTGTTCTTGTTCTTGTGTTATTGGTTTTGTTTGTGTTCCTATTTTTGTTATTGTATAAGTGTGTGTGAAAACATTTTTCTCCAGTTTAAATAGTTGTACTCAATGAGGTTAATCTGACATACACTACTCCATCAGAGCCGGCAACAAAAATCTCAATACATTTATTTCAACAAATTATATCTAATAATTTTTAACATATACTGATTGCATACTAATAAATGAAGATATTTAGAGGTGCTGAAATTCATCAGGTATTTAGTGGATACCTTTTAAAGCATATACTCCTGGGCCGGCATCCTAAGAACATCATGATGAGGAAGCCTGTACATGCAACGTCTTATGGTCAGCTGATGAACTGTACTTTTTCTTGCATTCACCAAAACTAAAGCAATAAATATGGAGGTTGAGTAAGATCTTAGAATCTGTAATCCATCAATTGAAGATTGAGATTCAGAAATGATATTTCAGCTTCAGAATGGCCACACCTATTTCACAAAGCTGAAATAAAACAATAGGAAAAACAGACCGGCCAGGTACAGTGGCTCATGCCTATAATCCCAGCACTTTGGGAGGCCAAGGTGGGCAAATCACTTGAGGTCAGGAGCTTGAAGCCAGGCTGGCTAACATGGTGAAACCCCATGGCTACTAAACATACAAAAATTAGCTGGGCACGGTGGTGGGCACCTGTAATCCCAGCTACTTGGGAGGCTGAGGCAGAAGGATCGCTTGAACACAGGAGGCAGAGGTTGTAGTGAGCCGAGATCATGCCATTGTACTCCAGCCTGGGCGACAGAGTGAGCCTCCATCTAAAAAACAAAACAAAACAAACAAAAACAAACAGACTAATAACACAAAGGGCAACTACAACTAAAGGTACATGCGCCAAATGGATAGTACTGCAGGAAACAGATCTGCCGTCTCAGAATACGGATAGAAAAATGTCAACTACAGTTCTACTGAAAAAAATATAAAGAGCATGAATTCAAATATAAACTGAACTTTCTTTTTAAACTCTTTAGATAGATGGGTCTGGGAAGTTCTATCTTTAGTCCTGCAGAATAAACCAATTCCATGTCACTGTTTTCCTCTGCAAATATTTTAAATATGTTCTCTTTACTTTGAGAAATGGCATGAAACAGCAAATTGATAATACCTTGAAATACAAATCCTGTCTTATTAATTTTTAGTTTTGTGATTGTAGGCAAATTATATAATTTCTCTGAAATGAGGCTAGCACTACTTATTTTACAAGGCACCTATTGGAAATCAATCAAAGAATGTGAAATTTCTAGCACTTACCTGGTGTATATTAACATTAACTGCCTTTCTCTTGTCCTTAATATGATGCCATAACTGCATATGCATTTCATGTAAGATTACTTCACTGAAATCAGTTAGCAGTGATTTCTCTAATTCCCTTCGGTTAGTCTAATTGTTCAGTCTGTTCAGAAGCCCGATGATGTCACAGGCTGCATTTACTAAGCTACCAACTCAGTTATCTTATTTGGAAATAAGACCTCAATGTATGGGTGCCATATAAATGTGATGTAGACATAAAATCTGCCTGTTATATTTTGTCCTTTGTTCCATAGTTAATGTTTTCGGACATGTTGGGCCAGTACCATACTGCTAGTCTTGGAAACTCTGTTATAAAGTGGTAATATAGTCAAGCATTGCAAAAAGGGGGCCACTACGCTAGGCAGATAATATTTGATTTGGCATGTGATACTTAGGAAGAAAATTGGTAAAATCAGGATTGGCTCATTACCTTCATAAAGAATTTTCAGAAAGTTTTGTTTGCATGTTGATTGCTAGAATAGGGAGTACCCAGAGGAGTACTATGCAGCATCACCTATCAGGAATACAATTATTAGCTAAGACTAAATAATAGTAGGTAAAAAGTAGGTAAAGTAGAATGTTAAGATGGTCATTTAAAAAGGTTTGCAAGAAAAATCTAATATGTAACCATTTGAGGAAAACAAAAGAATTTGAATTCATCAGAGTACTCCTCATAGCACAATTGATTATAAAATTTTATAGTAAAATTTTTATTTGGAAAATTTGTAATGTCAAATTTATAAAGTAAATTATACATAGTTTATTGTTGGAACCAATATCATAACACTGGAAGTCTTATATTTATTTATGCATTCATTCAGAAACATTAATCTATCCAGACTATGTTCATGTATGTATTTGTAGACTGATTATTCTATGCCCTCAATATATATTATAATAAAAATCAGAACAAGAGCAATAATATTGATTAAGTGTTTATTATGTGGAATTGTACTTATTTCATTAAATCTTTGCAGCAACCTGAATGGTAGGGACTTTTTTTCCTGCCATTTTACACATGGAGAAACAAAGGCTTAGAGACTTTTAGGCAAGGTCACATACCCAATAAATAACATATGAGTGGGGAATCTATAATCAGTTTCCTCATCATGCACTGCAACGCTGAAAGAAGAGGACATTTTGTATTATATTGGAAATCTCAGTTTTGCTTTTTACTAAAACCATTTACTCAACTACTACACTGAAAATATTTGAATAACCGCACAATAAATAGCAACTCAAGAGCACAAGTGATCACTTCATAGTTAAATGCTAAACTGATGATACTAACAATAATTCCCTATCACTTATTCTGGGAATCATTGGGAAAGTTACTCAATTGCTGTAAGCCTCAGGTTCCGTCTTCAAAAAATGAGAATAATAATAGAACCCACCTTAGGATTAGGATTGTTGAGAGGACTGAGTAGTATAAATAATATATGTGAAGCATGGCCACGTGTGCAAAGCAGGAACGGTGCTCAGAAAATATTAGCTACTCTTATTGTCATTGTGGTGGTTGCTATCTAGTGTTATTTGTAATTATTCTTAGCAATAATAATAATTTGATAAGTTCACAGGAATATCTAGAAAAGTCAGAGATGGCTTTAGGAAAGATGTGGTCCTTAGCCAGGCTATAATGTTACCAAATTTGGATGAGTCTAGAGGCAAAGGAAGTCTCTTCAGGTTCTTCAGATAGACGTCAGGAATGGGAAAATGTACAAGGTGGGGAGAGCATAGTCATCCTTGTCTGGCTGGAATTAAGCTTATGTAGGATAATAAAGAGAAATACTGTTGAAAAGGCCTTGGGGGAGGGGGATGGTCACATGAGCCAAGTCTTTGTGTCACACTATTATGGGATCTATTTAAACAGTTTAAAGTAATTGGGGGAAAAAGCTTCTAAAAAATTATTTTTTTGTAAATACCATAACCCCTGCAATTATTGAATTCTGGCCTTTTACATTCTATCTATAAAGACAAATCCAAAGACAGCCACCAGGGAGTTTATTCCGCTGGAGGACAGAACCATTATGATGGATGCTTTGCTCCTTGCACTGATACTGACTCTGAGAATGAGCTCAGAGCAGCATGAAAAGAATTTACCATAAATAAATAATACATAAATACACAAACTGTAATCCAGAGTGTAATCTTCTTGAGATCAGGGGCCATGATTTAAAAATCTCCTATGCCTCTCATAGTTGTAACACCTCTTACAGTGCTAAGAACGTACTGAATTGAATTCCTGGCACACTTTTTTTTTTTTTTTTTTAAGACACTGCACAAATGAGCACTGAAGTGAAAGAACCTTATCTAATCCTTAAGGCATAGAGAATGGCACCAATCAGGGGCCCTCTGAACTTGGCACTGCTTGTATCTCTCTAAACTCACAGGGAAATCTCTTTTTTCTTTTCCTGTCTCCATCTCTGTTTCATCAACTGGAACTTCTTATCATTTTCTTCTCCTTTGAACATCTGTTTTCTATTGCATCCCATTGTTTTCATTTTTCATCTATCTTGATCATTCTCATACAGTCACAGCTCTGTTAGTAATCCCACAGATAACTGTGTATGACTTGTTCTCTGAGAGAGCAAGCCTTTAGCATACAAGGACTCATCTCTGCTTTAAAAAAGCAAACAAAGTTTTAAAATCCACCTAATAGTGTTCAGCAGGGAATTCTTTTATTTTTAGAAGACATGGTGAATTTTCCAATTCAGTAAGAGCAAAAAGAAATAATAAAACACCCAGATTTGTGCCATTTCAGAATGCCAGTGCACATTCCTAGTGGCAGTTAATACTGGCAGGTGCTGTGAGGAATCATACATAGGCAACTGGATTCCTGAAGTCAGCCAAGAGTTGATTGCTTATGTTTTTAGAGCTGTGTGAAGAAGAAAAATGTAGGCACACCACTGCTGTGCAGTCCACGGGAGTCTTACAGCTGCAGGCCCTGAAGCACTTTGAAAATCGTCCCTAATTGTCTTTTGCTTCTCTGTTACCAACTTATCACCTACCCCCATGGTGGCTTTCATGCTGTGTGTCACCAAAAGTTAGCCTCTGCTATATTCTAAGGAAGGAACTGGCAACTGTCCCACAGATGAAATCTAAATGTAATCTCCATAGTTGCAGGTAGAAGCAAACAAAATGTTTTAGAACTTTTCTTATCTTGACTTCAGGCATCATACCTCATATTTATCAACTTTGTAGCCAACTTTAGGGCAAACATTAAGAAGTAAACCACACACATCCACTTCTCCTTTGGTTCCGGAAAGTCTCTCCATTGGCGTGACTTTGTATCTTTATATTGGCAAATACTTGGCTCAATTATAAAAGTTATAGATCTTCCTCACTAGCACAAGTCTTTTCCAGCCCAAACAGCTATTGGATTTGCAGACACAAGGACAGCAGAGACTGCAGGACCTTGGCTTTGCTTGATCATTCAGAACCTTTTGGCAAAGGAAAAGGCACTAGTGAGTGCCTATCCAGCCTCAGGGCAACTCAACAGGAAGTAGAAAAAGTGTAGAAAAGGTGAGACTAGCAAGAACCAAATCTTGCTAGAGAGCTACTGACAAGAGGATAGCACTTACACCAGGTGCTCACTTGGATACTCAGGGTATCCAAGATGCTGCAAACTCCTGTGTCTACAAAGGCTGGAAGCAAACTCGCCTGGAGCCTGTGGTCAAGTGGGAGCATGCCTTGTAAGGGGGGAAGAAGGGAGATAAAGGGGCAGCAGCTATGTGGCTTCGGTTAAACATCTGCTGGTCAGGAAGCAGATCCAGTGTCAGTCAGATCTTCTGATTTTTCTAAAGAAGCCAGAAACCAAATTTTTTATTTGAAAGCTCCTAATTTGTGAATGGTGGCAAGTATTTAAGACAACCTTTAAACACTATGCGGGCCAATGAAAACCTGCCAGCAGGCAGTATTCAAGCTGCCAGTTTGTAGCCTCTGGCTTACCTAGTAGGCATTCCCTCATAGTCCATGTGGATCAGGAAAAAGAAATTTGTCCAACTTTGTCTATCTTTTACAAATTTTCTACACTGAACATTTTTTTCTAATCAGAGTTGTTTTTAGAGCTTTTGGACCCCTTTTCTGAACACAGTCTGGAACAAACCCCAGTTCCCAGGGTGGCCTCAGGATGATCCATCCCCTCGAGTGACCTCAAGTCCATAGCTGATCTGAAAGGAGAGAACAGAGAGTCTGGACATTCGGGGCCTGTTCTAGACTAGTGCAAAACACTGGGCTCCACGTGGCTCAGTACTACAGCTGCAGGGAAGACAAAAAGTCACTCATTCTAAGTCAGGTCAGAAGCTCTTCAGCTGTCCTTGGCAATGTGGAGTATAGCCATACAGAAGGGAATGAGATGCTGTGGGAGACAGAAGAGATATGAAACTATAGAATGGGGCCAGGCGCTATGGCTCACACCTGTAATCCCAGCATTTGCAAGGCCAAGGTGGGCGGGTCACTTGAGGTCAGGAGTTCGAAACCAGCCTGGCCAACATGGTAAAACCCCATCTCTACTAAAAATACAAAAATTAGCCTGGCATGGTAGCAGGCACCTGTAATCCCAGCTACTCGGGAGGCTGAGGCAGAAGAATTGCTTGAACCCCGAAAGAGGAGGCTGCAGTGAGCCAAGATCATGCCGTTGCACTCCAGCCTGGGCAACAGAATGAGACTCTGGCTCAAAAAAAAAAAAAAAGAAAGAAAGAAAGAAAGTACAGAGTAGAATGGGGAATATAGGGGAACACTATTTATTTCTAGTCCTCAACTATAAGAAAAAGAAATCAAAAGTAGAGGTGCTAAATCATGAGACCATGGGAGATGCTCAGTGCTCTTTTCTAGCTTGATCCATGAATGCACCCATCCTTATACCAGACTATCGGAAATCTTCGCCACAACCAGAAGCCATGCCAGGGGTGCAGTGGCTAGGATGGAGACAGCAGGCTATTTTTGTTCCAAGTGAAACAAAAGGCCAAGTGAACAGGTAAATACATGGGGCAACTCAAAAGGGATGTTAGCCCCGGAGCTGACTGGTATGTTTCTTCTTTATGGTGTGAAAGTCGGGCCAGAAGTCTGAGTAACCAAGTCAGGACCTGCAGTTTGGACAGGATCCGAGCTGCGGTTCAGAACCACAGCATTGGAGACAAAAGCAAGTCCTGCATGTCCAGTGTCATCTGGGCCTTGTGGTGTTTTCCTTTCTTCCTTTTGATAATGGATTTTTTTTTCCCCCCCAGAGAGGAGATCACGTCAGCCAAATATGAGGTACAGGCTCAACTAATTAAATATTTTTTGGTTTATTTACTTGTGATTTTAAAAGAATATGAAGCATGCTTGGGAGACATTTGTGTCTGGAAAGAGTTGAGCAACTCTAAAGCCGTAGCATGCAGCAATTGGTGAAAAATTGCTAAATTATGTTTCTTTTTTTTTCCGCAAAATGTCAAATGTTGTTCTTTTGCTTCTATAAAGGTCATTATGGTTTAAAGAGAAGAAAAAAAAAACAAACTTGGACCATTAACTTGTTATTGAACTTCAAAAGTGTTGTATTTACCAGTAAAAATAAATATAAAAATGTTTTGGTGGCTCTGAAACAAGAAAGACTGGATTGTAATCAAATTAGTGAATTTCTGGTACTTTCCTCTTCTTTTTGGGTCTTTCCATAAAAACAACAAGGAGAAGACTAATTCAACAGCAAAAGTTGTTTCTAAATACTCTATATGTTGCCTTGTTGTGGAATATGAGTTACCATACTAGATGAATGGGATGTCATACTTTTTCCCTCATGCTTTTCTGCCCTTTGATGTTTTTGAACAAGAATATAGCTGTGGAAATATAATTCTTTTAATGAATACATTTCATAGTGGCATTTCCCAAATGGTAACAAGGGACTTACTCCTTCAGCAGAAAAGTCCTCTCCTTTTTATAACTGATGATGTACTTGTATAAACACACACACACGCGCGCACACACACACAAAGAAAAAGAGAAAGTACTATTTGTTCAAGTTTATTTTCTAATAGCCATTGTTATTTATTAGCACTGTCTGCTCTAGTCATAGCACATTACTACCTCATATTTCTTTTTGGGAAAATTATTTTGGGGGAAAAAATAAAATAGCATTACTTAACGGTGTGAAACCATAAGTTTTTATTGGATTGTATCTTATAATCTTATTTCAAAGGCAGAGGGTAGGCTGGCAAAATGTAGGCCAGGAAATGATTATTGTTGTCACTGACAGAACACATACTAGTGACATTTTCAAAATAGAATATGCAGAAGTTTATCTTTAGTAGCTCTGCACCCAATTGCCAATGTTTTTCTCCTTCTCTTGCCCTCTCCCCACTACTCTCTAGCTTGTGTTCTTTTGCTGAACTTGGCTTACTCTCAGTTAATCCCTGCTAAAGATTTCACAGTGCTAGTTTCAGATATGTTTCCTGCCAGGATACTGGCATTTTAAAGAGGGAGTCCCAGACTTCCTGCCTGTCTCTCCTGCTCCTGGAGCAAAAGTGAACATACAAAAATCAGTTTCCCCTGGTCATTCTTTTTCCATGGGAGTAGGAAGCACAGCCTCTCCACCATGCTCCTGGATTCAAATCCTGGCTGTGCTACTTGCTAGTCCTATGATCATGAGCCAGTTACTTAACATCCCTGTGTCTCAGTTTCCTTATCTGCAAAGTGAAAAAGATGGTTATCTTACAGGGTTGTTGGGAGATTGAATGAGATAATATATATAAAACATTTAAAAGAGTGGCTATACATAATAAATACCGATAACTGTTCATTATTATGTTGTTACTATTATTCTGTCTTAGTCCATTCAGGTTGCTATAACAAATATATGGGTAATTTATAAACAACAGAAATTTATAGCTCATTGTTCTGGAGGCTGGGATGTCCAAGATCACGGTGCCAGCAGATTTGGTATCTAGTGAGGGCCTGTTTCTCGTAGACGGCACCTTCTTTGTGTCCTTACATGGCAGAAGAGTAAAGGGAAAAGGAGGCTAACAAGCTCCCTCAGGCCGTTTTATATCAGCACTAATCCCATTGATGATGGTAGAGCCCTCATGACCTAATCACCTCCTAAGGCCCCACCTTTTAATACCACCACAATGCCACAATGGGGATTAGGTTTCAACATGAATTTTGGAGGCAATTGCCAAACCATGGCAATTCCCAGCATTACCATCCTTGTTTTATAAGTCTCGTTTTCTGAATTGACTTATAATTACTTCTCCATTCCCTGAGCTGTTTATTGTATTAGAGTCAAAAGATGCTTCATTTAAATTAATTAATTTATTTATTTATCTATTCTGTTGCAGGAACTGTTGTAGGTGCTTTAGCTAAATCACAAAATAGACAAAATATCTGTCTGTTAGCAAAACGTACAAAAATGCCTGCCCTTGAGAAACATACATCCTAGCAGGGTGTGGAGGGTGGGTGAGGTAGAGACAATAGATAGATAATTCAAATAAACATAACTAAATTATGTAGTATGTTAGAAGATGATAAATTCCAAGTCCAGGAGAGCGAGGGGCGGGCCGGTGGGATAGGTGGCCAAGGAGAAGGCCTTGAAACCTTTGAGAAGGCCATTAATGAGCACGGGTAGAAGGAAGGCAGGGAGAGTCTCAGTGTCCATCTTCAGTTGCTTTTACTTCCTTGCATGAGTCACATAGTTATTTTTAAACTTTTTTACTGAGTAGAAATTTTGGTATGTAGTATTTCTGAGTACGATTATTCATTACAGTGAGTTCCATAACATTACTAGTACCACAAAGATAATATCTTTGAAACTAAACCTTTTGGTCTGTTTTTTGGCCTTTATCCTAAAATTTTCTATTGTGTTTATTATCTAGTATATTTGAATTTACCTCTCCAAAATCACCACAAAATAAAATTTTTAAATGTTTGTCTTGTTTTTCTCTCACCATTAAGTGGGGTTAATATTAGTTTCATTAGGTAAGGTTTCATTTTAAATTGTGGCCATTTGGTATTGCTACATCAAAAGGAAGTTAAAATTTGGTTGCCTAACATCACTTACCAATGTAGGTGTACTGTGAGCAAAAATAGAACAAAAATGCTTTATCTGGAGATTGAAAAAGTCCCAGTGGTGACTTTAGCATGACTGGAAAAAATCGTGTAACCCTCTAGTGAAAACCTCTGAAGTTAACATAATGAAGGATAGAAAAATTGACAGGACAAAAGCAAACTTCATGGTAAAATGTGGAAGTATTCCTCGAAAAAGGCTGTTCATAATAAACGTGGGTATTTTAGTTACAGGGTCAGGAAGAAAAATTTTAGATTGATTTATTTAGTTCAGATAAATTACATGAAAATATAAAACTGTAAAATTTTCTATAATGCTCTCTTTTATTTGAGCCTATATTTTTTCTAATTAATTTCTAAAGACATTTTAACTATTAAATACTAAAATGAATTATCACTTCAAAAGTGAGGTTTAAGACTCTCTAGAACTATGCTGTTTGTATTTATGAGACAGAGGAGAAGGGATAAGAGAGACAGCCAAAGACAGTCCCTTGGAGACTTGGGGTTTCAGCAGCTGTGCCATGGGGCAGTGCAGACCTCCGAGTGACCAGGTTTTCAGTCCAGGATCTTCAAGACTATCTGGAATAAAGCCAGCAGAGTGGACAGAGGGGAAGTCACACACTGCTTTTATTTCTCCTTCCTATTGCGTGTATTCTCAACATTCAGGACTTGCCTTCTCTGAATGGGTGAGAGTAGAGAAGCACAGAGGTTGACATCCCCGAAACTTGTACGAGAGTCTTTTAAACTCTGCTGCTGATATGATGTACAAACAGTGGTCTTTAAAAGTGCATATCATTCACTTTGGGTAGGTCATGCATTATAATATCCTTTGCCCCAAAAGTAGCCATTACTATTACTTCCTGAAAGGGCCAGGAATATGCTTGGAAGATACAGTGAGAGCTACAGTCTGGAGCATCACAGCACAGAGCTGTTGCCTGATCCCTGAAAATGCATTGACAATCGCTAAGGTCCACAGAGAATCCAGGCAACACTATTCTTGGGCAAATCACAGCATCGAGTTAGACTTGGAATCAGACAGGCCTAAGTTTGAATTCCAGGTAGAGAGCCATCCCTAAATCCCAGTAAATGAAATAACACATAATGTGCTTAGCCCAGTGCTTGCCACGTAGTAAACACTCAGTAAAGGGAAACTTTATTATTTTTTTCAAAAGAATAAAGAAGAGAAGAATTGCATGGCCTTAAATAATTCTCCAAATTTATTTTGAGCGAATGCATTTTGTGCTAGAGCTTTTCATTGGTAACTGGATCAACAGAGCTTAGAAAGCACTATTTTGAGGTATATCAGATGAAATGAACACATACAGTGATTATGTTCATATTTGATACAGAGGGATTTTATTTCATTGTCATATTCCTTCTACCATGCTATGTCCATCGGTAATTCTGTTTTCCTTTTTAAAATGTTTTCAAACTTTACCTTTCTTTAAATCCAGCTTTAAATGGACTACTTCCTTGAAGCTTTCCGTGCCTGCTCTAGTTTATAGTAACATCTTCTGATGCAACCCCCACATTGCATTCCATATCTTCAGTCATTTGGCACTTCATCCTACATTGCCTGGGGCAGTTCCCTAACCAGTTCCCTGAAGACCCACTCTCTTGGTTCTTTTGTACTGCCTGTAAAGCTTAATTACAGAGCTGGCACAGGGTTCCCAGTAAATTCTTGTCGAATTAAATCTCTTATTTGAAATTTCCAATGCCTCCACTCCCCTTCCATAAATCCTCTCAATGTAGGGAAATCTCTTTAGATGACTAACCAGTGTTAACACCTCAACCCAAACTGACATTTTCAAATTATGATGCTTCATAATTTTCCAGTGTGTTCTACCAAAACGATGTTTACATGAAAAGAACATAATTATCCAACATTTTTCCTAAGACCATGGTAAAAGCCAGCAGCATTGTCCCACTTAGAAGAGCTCAAATAGCTGAAGGTTACATGCTTTGCCTCAAATAATAGACTTAGCGAAGGGGGTAGTAGTAGAAATGAGGTCAGCCCCCAGAGCAGTCTGGTGGCCTTGAGCAACCAGGAAGGTAAAGCCGGTACCTCAGTTAAGTCACCAAGTTTACTGGAAGTGCATATTTTTCATGTGCCAAATTCAGTAAGTCATGGAGCAAATGTTTATTTTGCTATGCTTTGAAAAGTTGCTTTGCTTCTTGTAAGTTTTCTCAGTGGAAGAGTTCCAAGTTATGACTTAATCTATGTTTGCAGCATTGCACTGGAAACAGGATTCGTCTGTGAAATGGCTCTGTCATTTGTGGACCACTTTTGTAGGGAAACTGTGGGTTTAGGAAGGGCGGAAGCAACAGCAGAAGTGCCTGGTGTTTGAATGGATGTGCCTTTCTCGGAGGCAGCAAGCAGCGTACCCATATTATAAAGTTTTTGATTTTCTAACATCTGAAGACAGGCATCCAGCCTTGCAGAACAGCCAGGTGTCTGTTCTATAGAATATAATTCCTTGTTTCCAGAATTACGGTAACCAAATAATACATAAGGTCACCTGATTGCACTTCCCAACAACCTGAACTAACAGCACCTTTGCACTTACTGGTAGGTGCCGTACTAGACTCTTTGTAAACTGCCTCAGGTCAGAGAAGAGCAAGCCATTACTAGTATGGGAGTCCATCCCCAGTCAGGGCTAGTTGCTATTATCCCTTGCATACTCTGCAGGCATCCTACAAGACATTCGAGACTTCATATTTGTTAAATAATAGAAATCTGGCTGACCTAATGGCTCATGCTGTAATCCTAACACTTTGGGAGGCTGAAGTGGGCAGATCACTTGAGGCCAGGAATTCGAGACCAGCCTGGACAACATGGTGACAAAAAAAATAAAAATTAACCAGGCATGGTGGTGTGCCTATAGTCCCAGCTACTCCAGAGGCTGAGGCAGGAAGATCACTTGAGCCCAGGAACTCAAGGCTACAGTGAGCTCTGATCCTGCCACTGCACTCCTGTCTTGGTAAAGGAGCTATCCCTGTCTCGCACACGCAAAAAAAAAGAAAGAAAGAAAAAATCTTACTAGAGATTTGGGTTATTACAAAAGGGATCCCTTGAAGACTTTATGTCTTAGAGAAATATTTCTTCTGCTGGATAAACAGTCCATATAGTCACACAGTAGACAAAGCAAAAGGAAGATCTTAGTGACAGCTTAAATCCGGGATAAGAAATTAGGAAGCTGGCTTTATAGAGACACCAGTACTTGCCCCGAACCATTTTAATTCTCCTGTGTTTTCATAATACAAATTTAAGATGCTTTCAAATTCGACAGACCAACAGTGCTTTTGATTCACAACCTAAACAAGCTTGTTAACCCTTTCCAAAATAGAGTCACTCTGCTTCTTGAACTCACTGGAAGTATGCTAGTTTTACAAGTCTTCAGAGTTTATTATGTTTCCTGGAAGTGTGTCTCTTTAACTTTGTGTTAAATCTAATCACTCTGGTTAGTATTTTAATTTTAAACAATCAACAGCCTTGTCCTCAAAAACAAAACAAAAGAAAGCAAGCCTTTGGATATATTGTCTGATCTGCTTGCAGTCTTTCTCCCAGTGCCCTCCCCTCCCTCTCTCTGCCTCCTGCCTAGCTTTCTGCTTGTCTTTTTAAACTCTCCAACGTCAAATCTTTCAAGGCAGCTTCTCTGTTGGGCCCCAACTACCCCTAGATTTTTTGTCTCTGAACTCCTGCAATATAATATTTCCCCCTTATCACAGCATTTATGTATAGACAGTCCCTGACTTAGAGTGACTTAAGATTTTTCAACTTTATGATGGGTTTATCAGAGTGGCAAATGCATTTGGATTTACAATATTTTCAACTAAAAATGGGTTTATTGAGATGTAGCCCCATTGTAAGTCCAGAAGCATCTGTAACGTAATTATTTTTGTCTTTCCCTCACTGAACTAGCCACTTGAAGACAGGTGCTATGTATTTAATCTCTGTGTTCCAACCCTAACAATACTTGTTCTCAGTAAATGTTTAATGATTGAATGGATCCCTGGATGAATAAATACTTGGATTAATGCTAAGAAGAATGAAAGGCTTATTGTACCTTTCCAACATGTTGACTTATGTTGGCACATCCTAAATTCAAACAACTTCTCCACCACCACCATCCACATACACACCCTGGAAAAAATAGTAATAGCATGGGTGGGGGGAGGGTCATTCTACTGTCCTTGCGGCAAGCTAATAATGGCCACACTAATTTCAGAATGGTCCATCCTGTGTTCCCAATACTTAGTACTTGAATCGTCATCATTGTTCACTCTCAGGCAAATCAAGCAGGACAGGATTCGCTGGGAAATAAATGCTCTTTTTAAGTTCCTGGAGGATTATTATAGAACACAGTGAGGCAAAGATTCTTTAATGTTGGAAAAATGAAACAATACCTCTGTAATTAAAGCCAAAAGCTATAGTATAAATGAGGAAAAATGGTAATCAGCCTAAGCGAGGAAAAACCTCGGTTCAAAATACTTAATTTTCTCTGTACTAAGAAATCAATGCATACTTGTGGGTGTTTTAAGATCAAAATGATTTAGAATGTTTTCCTGTGACATTTATGAGTTAGAACAGAATTAGAGCTATCTCTGAAATTCATTTCCTTTCTTTGTAAACAAATATGGTTAACGTTTACTAGAGGTGTTCATTCTTCTCTAACACATATGATTTTCATGTATATTGTAAGAACAGCAAAAATCATTATTGAACATCTACTTTTAAATTTTCTCCCCACTATGATTATCTGTCATGCAGGCCATGAGCAGGCTAAATTAGAAAGCATTTTGGAAAAGGTAGAGTTCTCCCCTGCCTATGAGTTCTATAATTACTTGCCCTTATTGTATTCACCACTAGTTTAATGATGCGTAGGGTGTGGTATTGTTTGTTGGTTTTCTCTCAAGTATATTTTAAAGTCTGCCTTTATTTTGGGTGACATCATAGATCAAAGTTTGATCCTTAGTTTTACAGGCTCAAAAACAATTTCATTTCAACAATACTGCAGAAAGCTGAGCACAATTCCAGTATTCAGTATGTATTAATTTACAATGGGATTTATGCTTGGCTAAAGAAATGGATTAGTTGTCTATAGAAAGTAAAATTCAAAGGTTTAAGCTACTTTGTGATATGCTCCAAGAGGAGACCTTGATTCTGCAGATGAGGAAATTGGAACCCTGAGTTTTTAGCACTACTTAGTGTCAGAGCTGAGACTGGAGTTCAGCTGAGACTAGAGTCCGAGAGGACACAGATCTCTATTCAAAATACGCTTCTTACTAGTCATAATTGTAATAAGAAAAAGAAAAAAATGTTCAGAAATACTCTTCTTAGACATTGGCCTATTCGAGAGATCTGTGTACTTCTCATAACTCTTGCTGCCTCCCTGATTTTTCAGTGGGATTGATGGTCAGAAGTTGAAACTACAGATAATCCAAATTTTTTAGTGACTATAGAACAAAATATGAAAGAAAATGCTCTGTAAAATTAGAAAAAAATTGAATAGGAAAAAAGGGATATTTTCATGAAGCTAAAGTCATCTGATAACACCCCTTTCTCTCCACTTTGGGAGATAAACTGGTTTATTTCTAAATTAAAAAAACAAAAAATGAAGCAGGGCATGGTGGCTCATGCCTGTAATCCCAGCACTTTGGGAAGCTGAGGTGGGTGGATCACCTGAGATCAGGAGTTTGAGACTAGCCTGGCCAACATGGTGAAGCCCTGTCTCTACTAAAAATACAAAAATTAGCCGGGCGCGGTGGTAGGCACCTGTAAACCCAGCTACTTGGGAGGCTGAGGCAGGATAATTGCTTGAGCCCGGGAGGCAGAGGTTGCAGTGAGCCAAGACTGTGCCATTACACTCCAGCCTGGGTGACAAGAGCAAAACTCCATCTCAATGATGTCTTGAATAGGAGACATCAAGACATAAAGTATCTGGGTTACTGGTTACTGAAAAGTAATCTATGAATGACAGACTCTTTTTATTTTTTAAATTTTAGATTCAGTGGGTACATGTGCAGGTTTGTTACATGGATTTATTACATGATGCTGGGGTTTGGGCTTCTATTATCCTGTCCCTCAAGTAGTGAACATAGTGCCCTATAAGTAGTTTTTCAATTGTTACCCCTTCATCCTTCCCTCTTTGGGGATCATCAGTGTTTATCCTCATCTTTGTGTCTACGTGTACTCAAAGTTAGTTCCACTTATAAGTGAGGACATGCAGTATTTGATTCTATTTCTCTATTAATTTGGTTAAGATAGTGGCCTCCAACTATACCTGTGTTGCCACAAAGGATGTGATTTCCATTTTTTATGGCTGTATAGTATTCCGTGGTATATATGTACCACATTTTTCTTATCCAACCCACCATTGATGGGAACCTGTGTTGATTCCATGTCTTTGCCATTGTGAATAGTGCTGCAATAATCATATGAATGCAGATGTCTTTTTGGTAGAAAAATTTATTTTCCTTTGGGCTTATACCCAGTAATGGGATGGCTGGATAGAATAGTAATTCTATTTTTAGTTATTTGAGAAATCTCCAAACTGCTTTCCACAGGGACTGAACTAATTTGCATTCTCACCAACAGTGTATAAAAATTGCCTTTTCTCCACAACCTTACCAACAGCTGTTATTTTCTGACATTTTAATAATAGCCATTCAGATTGGTATGAGATGATATCTCATTATGGTTTTTATTTGTGTCTCAGATAAGTTGTGATGTTGAGCATTGTTTCATGTTTGTTGACTGCTTGTATGTCTTCTTTTGAAGTGTCTGTTCATGTCCTTTGCCCACTTTTGGGTTTTTTGTTTGTTTGTTTTTTGTTGTTGTTGTTTTGAGATGGAGTCTCACTCTGTTGCCCAGGCTGGAGTGCAGTGGCATGATCTCAGCTCACTGTAACCTCTGCCTCCTGGGTTCAAGGGATTCTCCCTCCACGGCCTTGCCAGTAGCTGAGATTACAGGCATGAGTCACCATGCCCAGCCTTTGTCCAATTTTTTTTTTTATTTTCTTCCTTACATTTTTTTTTATTTTTTATTTTTTATTATACTTTAAGTTCTAGGGTACATGTGGACAACGTGCAGGTTTGTTACATATGTATACATGTGCCATGTTGGTGTGCTGTACCCATCAACTCGTAATTTACGTTAGGTCTATCTCCTAATGCTAGCTCTCCCCCTTACCCCCTCCCCACAATAGGACCTGGTGTGTAATGTTCCCCTTCCTATGTCCAAGTGATCTCATTGTTTAATTCCCACCTATGAGTGAGAACATGCAGTATTTGGTTTTCTGTTCTTGCAATAGTTTGCTGAGAGTGATGGTTTCCAGCTGCATCCATGTCCCAGCAAAGGACATGAACTCATCCTTTTTTATGGCTGCATATTATTCCATGGTGTATATGTGTCACATTTTCTTAATCCAGTCTATCACTGATGGACATTTGGGTTGATTCCAAGTCTTTGCTATTGTGAATAGTGCTGCAATAAACAGACATGTGCATGTGTCTTTATAGCAGCATGACTTATAATCCTTTGGGTATATCCCCAGTAGTGGGATGGCTGGGTCAAATGGTATTTCTAGTTCTAGATCTTTGAGGAATCTCCACAAAACAGCCACACTGTTTTCCACAATGGTTGAACTAGTTTACAGTCCCACCAACAGTGTAAAAGTGTTCCTATTTCGCCACATCCTCTCCATACCTGTTGTTTCCTGATTTTTTAGTGATTGCCATGCTAACTGGTGTGAGATGGTATCTCATTGTGGTTTTGATTTGCATTTCTCTAATGGCCAGTGATGATGAGCATTTTTTCATGTGTCTGTTGGTTGCATAAATGTCTTGTTTTGAGAAGTGTCTGTTCATATACTTTGCCCACTTTTTGATGGGGTTGTTTGTTTTTTTCTTGTAAATTTGATTGAGTTCTTTATAGGTTCTGGATATTAGCCCTTTGTCAGATGAGTAGATTGCAAAAATTTTCTCCCATTCTGTAGGTTGTTCACGCTGATGGTAGTTTCTTTTGCTGTGCAGGAGCTCTTTAGTTTAGTTAGATCCCATTTGTCAATTTTGGCTTTTGTTGCCATTGCTTTTGGTGTTTTACACATGAAGTCCTTGCCCATGCCTATGTCCTGAATGGTATTACCTAGGTTTTCTTCTAGGGTTTTTATGGTTTTAGGTCTAATATTTAAGTCTCTAATCCGTCTTGAATTAATTTTTGTATAAGGAGTAAGGAAAGGATCCAGTTTCAGCTTTCTACTTATGGCTAGCCAATTTTCCCAGCACCATTTATTAAATAGGGAATCCTTTCCCCATTTCTTGTTTTTGTCAGGTTTGTCAAATCAGATGGCTGTAGATGTGTGGTATTATTTCTGAGGGCTCTGTTCTGTTCCATTGGTCTATATCTCTGTTTTGGTACCAGTACCATGCTGTTTTGGTTACTGTAGCCTTGCAGTATAGTTTGAAGTCAGGTAGTGTGATGCCTCCAGCTTTGTTCTTTTAGCTTAGGATTGTCTTGGCAATGCGTGGTCTTTTTTGGTTCCATATGAACTTTAAAGCAGTTTTTTCCAATTCTGTGAAGAAAGTCATTGGTAGCTTAATGGGGATGACATTGAATCTATAAATTACCTTGGGCAGTATGGCCATTTTCACAATATTGATTCTTCCTATCCTTGAGCATGGAATGTTCTTCCATTTGTTTGTGTCCTCTTTTATTTCGCTGAGCAGTGGTTTGTAGTTCTCCTTCAAGAGGTCCTTTACATCCCTTGTAAGTTGGATTCCTAGGTATTTTATTCTCTTTGAAGCTATTGTGAATGGGAGTTCATTCATGATTTGTCTCTCTGTTTGTCTGTTACTGGTGTCTAAGAATGCTTGTGATTTTTGCACATTGATTTTGTATTCTGAGACTTTGCTGAAGTTGCTTATCAGCTTAAGGAGATTTTGGGCTGAGACGATGGGGTTTTCTAAATATACAATCATGTCGTCTGCAAACAGGGACAATTTGACTTCTTCTCTTCCTAGCTGAATACCCTGGATTTCTTTCTCTTGCCTGATTGCCCTAGCCAGAGCTTCCAACACTATGTTGAATAGGAGTGGTGAGAGAGGGCATCCCTGTCTTGTGCCAGTTTTCAAAGGGAATGCTTCCAGGTTTTGCCCATTCAGTATGATATTGGCTGTGGGTTTGTCATAAATAGCTCTTATTATTTTGAGATACGTTCCATCAATACCGAATTTATTGAGAGTTTTTAGCATGAAGGGCTGTTGAATTTTGTCAAAGGCCTTTTCTGCATCTATTGAGATAATCATGTGGTTTTTGTCTTTGGTTCTGTTTCTATGCTGGATTACGTTTATTGATTTGCGTATGTTGAACCAGCCTTGCATCCCAGGGATGAAGCCCACTTGATCATTGTGGATAAGCTTTTTGATGTGCTGCTGGATTTGGTTTGCCAGTATTTTATTGATGATTTTTGCATCGATATTCATCAGGGATATTGGTCTAAAGTTCTCTATTTTTGTTGTATCTCTGTCAGGCTTTGGTATCAGGATGATGTTGGCCTCGTGAAATGAGTTAGGGAGGATTTCCTCTTTTTCTATTGATTGGAATAGTTTCAGAAGTAATGGTACCAACTCCTCCTTGTACCTCTGGTAGAATTCCACTGTGAATCCCTCTGGTCCGAGTTGAGAGAAGAAGGCTTCAGTTGATCAAACTTCTCAGAGCTAAAGGAGGAACTATGTAACCAGCGCAAAGAAACTAAAAACCTTGAAAAAAGATTTGACGAATGGCTAACTAGAATAACCAATGTAGAGAAGTCCTTAAAAGAACTGATAGAGATGAAAACCATAACATGAGAACTACGTGACAAATGCACAAGCTTCAGTAATTGACCCTTTGTCCAATTTTTAATGAGGTTGGTTGTTTGTTTTTCTTGTTGATTTGTTTAAGT
This sequence comes from Macaca mulatta, assembly GCF_049350105.2. Lineage (NCBI taxonomy): Eukaryota > Metazoa > Chordata > Mammalia > Primates > Cercopithecidae > Macaca > Macaca mulatta. The sequence goes on from NC_133411.1 coordinate 97,507,044, forward strand.
TCCTTATAGATTCTGGATATTAGTCCTTTGTCAGATGGATAGTTTGCAAATGTTTTCCCTCATTCTGTAGGTTGTCTGTTTCCTCTGTTGATAGATTCTTTTGCTATATAAAAGCCCTTTAGTTTAATTAGGTCCCAATTGTCAATTTTTGTTTTTGTTACATTTGCTTTTGAGGACTTAGTCATAAATTCCTTGAGGAGGACAAAGTCTAAGAAGGGTATTTCCTAAGTTTTCTTCTAGGATTTTTGTAGTTTGGGAGTCTTACATGTAAGTCTTTAATCCACTTTGAGTTAACTTTTGTATACGGTGAGAGTTAGGAGTTTCATTCTCCTGGATATGCCTATCCAATTTTCCTAGCACCATTTATTGAATAGGTATGCTTCCCTGTTGTTTATTTTTGTCAACTTTGTCAAAGGTCAGTTGACTGTAGGTGTGCAACTTTATTTCGGGAATCTCTGTTCTGGTCCATTGGCATGACAGATTCTTGACTCTCATTGGCTACCTAAATGATCATTTCTCATTGGTTTACTGGATTTTTTTCCTTATAGAACAAATCGTTGAATTTAATTTAACTATTTATATTAAAAATCAAAAATCAATGTGGCTTTAATTAGAAGGTTCTTTGGAATTTTTTATAAATTTGAGTTTTATTGTTATCTTCATCACTAATACATTTACAAATCACATTTTAAGTATTTCTGAAAAGATTTCAACAAGTATCTTCTCTCATCATTTATTCATTCAAAGGTATTCATTATGTACATGACCACATTAGGTTCTGAGGCTACAATGGAGAACCAAACACGAATGGTCCCAAACAGAATGCATAAAATCACAGAGGTTGCATTCTACTGTGGGAGAAAGATTTGAATAAAATAATCACACAAATATTGTTATAAACTGTGATAAGTTCTACAAGAGAACAGTATGGGGTGTTGTGAATACATAAACAGAAGAATGCCATCTAATTGGGGGAATTCCTGAGGAAGTGAAATCAGATGGCTGACGAGGTGGCACCAGGCCCAGGAGGGACTATCCATTCAAGAATAGTGTTCCAGCCAAAGGGAGCAGCATGTGAGGGGGAGAGGGCAGCACCTGCATGATAAATATTCATGGAATGACTGAGTTAATGAACATGCAAAGGCACTGAGATGGAGACTTGAAATCAGATGAGTGGAGCTAGACGTGGACAGTGAAGGAGGTGTAATGATGACCTTGAAAAAGTGGGCAGAATGCAGGTCATGCAGAGGCCTATAAGACAAGCAAAGATTTAGGTTTTCATCTTGAAAGTAGTGGTAATCATTAAAGTGTTATAGGTAGTGACGTTGCATCTTCTATTACGGAGAATTATTGTAGGAGAGGAAGGGAAGAGACTAGGGAGTGAGCTGATAGGGAGATTTTTGTCTGAGTGAAGGTGTGATATCATGGTGTTTTCTTTTTCTTAACCTTTATTTTAGGTTTAGGGGTACATGTGCAGGTTTGTTATGTAGGTAGTAAAGACTTAAATGATTATTGTGTTTTCAACTAGCATATTAGCAATGTACTTGAAGAGAAGTTGGAGGTTCAAGAGTTAATTCTGAGGTGATATTGACTAGACTTGGTGATAGATTGGATTTGGGGCTGAGGGAGGAGAGAGAAGGGGTCACGCTAGGTGTCCTGGGCCATCCTGGTGACTCAACATCTATAGATGATTCATCTGGCACTCTCCTGCTCATTACTGCATTACTGAATGCCACCTCTGCTACCCACACCTCTGGTCCCACCCTGGACTTTGCCACTATCCTAAGCTACTCCACTGCTGAAATAGAAGGGAACTACAAATATCCTTGTGCTTCCAGCCACCTCACATCCAGGTTTCTGAGCTTGCCAAGGAGAACAATGTACTTGAAGAAGTTACTGACCCTCTCTGAAGGCTCCTAGGATGAAGGATGGTAATGCCTACTTCATTGGACTGTTGGAAGATATGGACAACAATGTTACAAAGACCCTGATATAGTGTGTGGCACATATAGAAATGCAATAAGATAGAAATCCTTTCCTCTTTTGTGTGCTGGTTCTTATATCTTAAACTTTTGTGAGTCCGAGTAACTTTGATTTGCCACTGCCATAAGTATGTTTTTAATTCAGCACTTAATTTGTCAGGATTTTATACAGAAGTTACCCCATCACACAGTGTATTAAAGAAATATACCTATCATTAATTAGGCAATAACTGTGCTTTTAGTACCAAGAGGGTGCCCTTTTCCAAAAGTGTAGCTATGCTCTTAAAAAAAAAAAAAAAAAAGGAAATCCTCAGTATGCCACTGACTTCAGTTCCATAAACTAATAATTTAATAAAATGAAAATTACCCAACTGCTACTATATCAAGCCTATTAATTTCACACATGTGTAAAATCTGTAAGGAAGAGGAAATAGCATGTAAACTGGGAAGATAAGTGTCTTGATTCTTCAGGAGAAGAAAAGTAGGCAAGCACAGAGAACTCTGTTTTTTCTGGGTCATATATTTTAAAGGAATGGCCTGCTGTTTCTTTCTCTTTTTTTTGTTTTTTTGTTTTTTTGTTTTTTTTAAGACACATTCTGTCACCTCGGCTGGAGTGCAGTGGCCTGATCATGGCTCACTGCAGCCTCAACCCCCCAGGCTCAAGCAATCACCCCTTCTCAGCCTCCCAGGTAGCTAGTATTATAGGTGTGCACCACCACACCTGGCTAATTTTTTGTATTTTTTGTAAAGACAGGGTTTCACCATGTTGCCCAGGCTAGCCTCAAACTACAAGGCTCAAGTGATCCCCACCCTGCCGGCCTGGGTCTCCCAAAGTGCTCAGATTATAGGCGTGAGCCACTGTGCCCAACTGCCTGTACTGCTTCTTTGTGCCCAGACTTTGCTATTATTGACAAATCATATAAAGGATCACAATCATCCTTTTGCCATGGGGAGGAACATATAGATTCACTATTTTCACTAATGATGTGTAAATAAATATTAATGAATTATTTTTATTAATTGTACAATCATTTCCTCATACAGACCTAGAATGTTTCCTTATGTTAAGATTATTTTTTCAGAGAATATGAAGATTTTATTTCTTTGTCTTATAAATCCCAAAGTTTTATTTGTTCTAAAAATTACAACCTATATTAGACTAATTTTATAAAATGTATGTTCTAAGAGTGGTAAAATTTAAAATCAAGGTATAAATAACTCTCTGAATGAAAGATCTGCAAAACTACCTAAAGAAAACCAAAATTGGAAATTTGAGATTTAATTTTTTAATTTTAGAAAATTTTCTTTTTCTTGGGAGGCCGAGGTGGGCGGATCACTTGAGGTCAGGAGTTTGAGACTAGCCTGGCCAACATGGTGAAACCTCATCTCTACTAGAAATACAAAAATTAGCTGGGTGTGGTGGCACAGGTCTGTAATTCCAGCTACTTGGGAGGCTGAGGCAGGAGAATCACTTGAACTGGAGGGAGAGGTTGCAGTGAGCCAAGATCGTGCCACTGCACTTCAGCCTGGGAGATAGTGTTAGACTCCATCTCAAAAAAGAAAAAGAAAAAGAAAAAAGGAAAATTTTGTTTTTCTACATAGACACTGCGTTGTGTACTAAAATTAAAATTATTTTAATGCAATAAAATAGTAAAATTTGACATGCTTTTACATATATTCCCAGGGGTTTTAAACATGCACATGCATACATATACACAGAGTTCAGCTTTTGTTGCCTTTCCTATAATATGCCTTTCATCCCTTCCAACTATAGGTGTTTTTAGTCCCAGCCTATAAAATCTGTGGTTACATACCTTCATACCCTTATTTACTAGGGATCTGAGTCTTAGGAGCAGCTTGCAAATAAAGCATCCCAATTTAAGTATTTCAGAATTTCTGGAAAGATGTATTATGGCATAGATGATACAATTCGACCCATTTCTTAGTTAAGAGTGAGTTTTTAATTCATAGAAGCTGTTCCTATAGGGAATCTGGTTCTTCCTGCTCTTGTTTTTCTAGGCCCCAGGCAATACAGGCTTTTCTAGAGTTCATATATTCGCTCATCTACCCAACAACTATTTATGAAAAACTTGCTATTTGCAGGGCACCGTGCTGGCCTATGACATTGCAGAAATCCAGCTTTCTTGCTTGAAGAAGTTGATGGGCAATGATGTGACATTAGGGTACAGCATAATAAGGGCTGTCAGCAGGGCGTCGGCAGAGTATAGTATTAGGTTACCTAACGCATTATGGGGTGGTGGGGTGGCCAGAGAAGCATCTCCACACCCTGGAGGAAGTTGATACTTAACTGATAAGTAGGATTAGCAGGTAGTTAGGGAAGAGCAGCAGAGGGAACCACAAGTCCATGGGGCAAACCTAAGGAGAAGCACAGCACATCTTGATGAATTGAAAGTATGGCTGTTTCAGTATGCTTGGAGTGGGGAATCTGAGGCAGTGGGTGGCCTTGTTCAGTACACCTGCAGTGGAGATTCTGAGGCAGGGAGTGGTGGCAGATGAAGACCAAACCACAGAAGCTTTATTAGCCAAATTACAAAATTATGTTCTCTATTCCGAAGGTATTAGGGAACCACTGAAACATTAACACCTCCCCCATTACCCCCTACCATTTTCTGAAATGACTCAATAAAGAATAAACCTTATTGGTGAATCAAAAGAGCTGCGAATGCCTTAAGGAAGGTGGTCAATACTTGTATTTAGACCTACACTTAAGGCAGAACAGCACCTTGGTTTGCGTTCTCTACCAGTTCTGGAAAAGAAGTGATTCTTAGCCGTGTAAAATATTCAACCACAAAGATCCTGCTTGGCCTTGTAATGTTACGTTATTTCTCAGAAGACAGCCTTGTGGCAGGCCACCTCAACTGGTAGGAATGTGCTGTACAAAGAAATCAATCAACCAGGTTAAGGATGAGATCGCCTTTGTGCAAATTCTTTTTGTAGTAAAAATAACAATATCACCTTTCTTTATAAATTTGATCTACAGCTTACAAATATATATGGTACATTTTATTTGAGACTCATAAAAATCCATGGAAGTAACTGGTACTGAAATTCCCATTTCCCAGATTTAAAAAACTGAGGTTCATATAAATAAAATATAGGTACACATAATAATAATTAGCAAGCAGCAGAGCTGAGATTCATTCCAAGATATCAGACTTTAAACCATCCTGTTCTTTACAAGAGACTGGCTATTTTCAATGAAGAAAATTAAGTTTGGGGCTGGACTAAAATCCTTATTTGGATTTTTTTGGTCAAGTTACCGATTACAAGAATTGATCACTCCATTTCCTTTAGAAGTAGAAATAATAGTCATTTTGCCGATTTTCTTTGTTATGGTCTAAGAAAAAGAAATGCTCTGTTTAAAAAATGTACTTTTTTAAAAAAGATTGATTTGAGGTCATGGCAGTTAAAAGTGGCACTACCAGAAACTGAGTTATGAAAAATTGGCTATAGAATAAATACATATATGAAATTCTTGTTATCCCTTTTCTATTTTCCTTTTTTCTTTTCTTTTCACTGTGACCTTGAACTCCTGGGCTCAAGCAATCCTCCTGCCTCAGCCTCCCAAAGTAATGAGAATACAGGCTTGAGCCACTGTACCCAGCCCTTTGTTTTCCATTTGACTTTCATCACAAGATGGGGTGATACAGGACCTCATCTAAAACTTACTTGCTCTTGATAAAGATGAAAATTTTCTGTTGGGAAAGTAATTCAGGAGTGTGGACCCACATCATGGCAGGCATTCTAGGCCACAGGACTTAACTGTATTCATATGCCTCATATTTTTAACTGCCTCATATTTTAACTGAGTTAGGCTTCATATGCCTCATATTTTAACTGAGTGTAGCTCTTTGAGGCAGGTACCATATATTTTACATCCTTTTATGCATTCACAGAGTTTCCAATATAGTAGACACTCAAAAACTTTTAAAGAATGGTATACAACATTATTTTGTTGAGGAAAGATTAAAAAATTTAGAAGAACTTCCCTAAATGTAGGCAAAGCCTTCACTTGGACCCATCTTCCACTTTACTGTTTTCCTATTCAAGCAGTGGTCTGAGATTCAGGGATCAGAGGAACTCCTGGTAGAATTTCAATCATTAGACTACATGAGTGGCCATGAAATACTTTGAAGGTAAGACCAAGTCTGTTCTGTTCACTGTCTGCAAGGAGCTCACAGTGCATTACCAGCTAGACCCTTAGCTATTAGTATTTACTCAGTGAATGAACCAAAGATGGTTAAGAGAACTTAAATTGCAGACCATCCTCATTTAAAAGAGCTGGTTAGAATCTGGATTTATATAAGGATAAAGTTGCTAGTCCTGCTGTATCAAATAGGATAGCTTCTACAATACTGGTCCCTTAGCAAGCAATTACTAGTTTGCCTTATAACTCACTGTCATTGCCGGTTGAATGAAATGGGGTGATGTTAATAAAAATGCTGAGACAACAGGCTAACCCAAGAATCCCAGGCAAACCAGGACTGTCACAAGCAAACCAGGATCTGAGGTTATCCTAGTGATTGCCCAACCATAAATCCAACCTTCAGCTCTTATTCCAAAAAAGTGCTTACATATGAAAGCATCTCATTACATAATTAACGGGTTGGAGGGGGAAAAAAAAAAAACCTTCTGTAGAAATTGTAATTTTACAAAAGTTTATATCCAAGCTGGAGTGGTTATTTCTGAATGCTAAAATTTGATATCAATTTTGGGGGGCTTCTCTGTATTTTCTTTCTTTCTTGTTTCTCCTTCTGCAATAAATATGAACTTGGTTTGCTTTTAAATTTTTATTTTTTAAAATTAAAACATCCATTGAGTCTTAGCATTTTACTAATAAATCAGTGATTCTATAGAACATCCTTAGAGAACTGCTAGGGCCCTTGTTTCACTGATAAGAAAATAGCAACAAAAATATATAATGATTTGTTTCTACTAAACCATCATCAGAAAAGAGTATTCGAAAATAATAACATAATCTTTTGACACTATATATGCTGGAATTATTACAATATTTATTTTTGTTTGGATGCTGTATTATCTCAAATCCATAAATGCAAAAATTCCAAGAAGTATGATATCTCAAGGAATATATTTATCCACTAGTGAGACTAACCAGAATTTGTCATTTTGCCAATTGTATTGGTAAACTTTTTTTAAATTTATTTAATGGAGACTCGCTCTGTTGCCCAGGCTGGAGTGCAGTGGCACCATCTCGGCTCACTGCAACCTCCGCCTCCTGGGTTCAAGCAATTCTTGTGCCTCAGCCTCCCAAGTAACTGGGATTACAGGTGTGCACCACCACACCCAGCTAATTTTTTATTTTTAGTAGAGACAGGGTTTCACCATGTTGGCCAAGCTGGTCACAAACTCCTGACCTCAAGTGATCTGCCCCCCTCAGCCTCCCAAAGTGCTGGGATTACAGGCGTGAGCCACCACGCCCGCTTTATTGACAAACCTCTTATCTCTTTGGGGCATAATTTACACCTGTGTCTTTCGGCACCACAAAGCATAGCATGTGAAGTTGCACATTTCTATAAGAGTCTGCATGGACTCTATCATTGTCTTGGAATGTATGCACATGAGAATGTTCCTAAAACAAGGCCATTTAGGTCATCTTTGATATTTAGTTACATTATAATGAAGTCAATAATTTATTTAAAGTTTTTGAGATTTTTTTTTCCTGTTAAAAGCAATATAAAAGCTTTAGAAGCCCGGTATATATGTATCTTGGCAGACTGACTCCCTTCAGCAGCTTGTGGGACAAGAATAAGTCAGGAATACAAAAGCTGGGCATCTCTAGAAGGGATGTTGGTGTGAGATAAGGCATTTCATTTGCAGGAAAGCACACCGCACTACTCTTGCATTGCAGAGAATGTGAAGTTTGCAGTGTGCATTCAGTATTGCTCTTCAAATGGAACACCTGATTCAGTTTGTATTTTAAAGGCATTTAATTCTGTGCTATATAGTCTTTTGCTCTGAATAAGGAAAATAATGATTGAAATGGATGGGTTAGAAGGAGTAAAATAATCCCGTCAAGTGTTAACATGTAGTTATCAAACTGGCTGATTTAATGGACCAAGTCGGATTATTCCCCTAACCTGACACCTTTTTTTGACACTAGTACATATTACATAGTTCAGCCTATTCTCATCACTCTCTCTATTGTAATTGTGGTTTTTTTCTAGAGACATCAGTTACTTCTGAAATGAACAAATGCCTCTTTCTCTTTCTCCTTGATGTCTGTTTTGACAATGTGGAACACCTCATTCTCCAGGAACAAAATCTTCCCTTGGCTTCCCTGATATAGTTGTGGCTGTCCTTAATCTGACTTGCCTGACCAGTCAGTTGTTCCTTGTTTACTTCACTGGTTCTTCTTCCTGTTCATGTCCTCCAGCTGTGTTTAATCCTGAGCACTCAGCTTTCTTTCTCTATAAAGTGTCTTCCCTTAAAAAGTCATACACCCATGTGGCTTCAGCTTTTCACCACTACACAGCTATTTTCTACACTCGCATTCTAACCTTGCCTTCTCTCTTCATCTTCAGTGGGGTACTTAAAATATCTCACATGTTTTCACCTCAAACATGTATGAAATTTAATTTAGCTTCTACAGCAAAGTGATCCCTTCTCCTCCCTTATTTTTGTTGGAACTGGGTCATCCAATTTTCCCCTTTCATCATCATCAACACTGTTCTTTGGTCACCTATCACTGGCCAAACAATTATGCTGATCTATAGAATGAGAAGGATATCTGAAGGCTAAACTCTTAAGGCCTGTTTTCAAAAAGGTAATTTAAAGGACACTGACCAAAACTATATTTAAGATTACTTATAACAAGATTTAAAGAAATAATCTTATTTATTATAGCACAATGTGGTATTTTTATAATTTTTTTAAAAAATTCCTATTGAAAGACAATACCAACTCAATTCTTTCCTCCACTTTTTATTAAAACTTTTAAAAAAATTATCCTTGGATGCCAAACCTTTTCTATATTATTAAGTCCCACCTCAATACCGTTTGACCACCTCCAATCTTCTCTGCCCCTCAATCCAACTACCCAGATTTGTACTTTGGAAAATTTTTAAATCTAGGAACTATCCAAGCAGGGTTAGTGGGGTAAGGGAGTTTGGATTCTTGTAATCTGTTAAAAACTCACTTTTCAGTTCCTTCTATCTTGTCAGAAATAGTCTGGCTCCTGATCAGTCCTATCATGACTGATTAGCATTCCATGCTTTGAAACTTAACAGAAACATGAAGAATATTGAGAGTGTCGGAGACAAAGCACTGTAAAATAGGCTCAAAAGGAAAGGATCATATTATCTGAGATCATATTATCTGGAGATGAGATTACTGAAGCATGTCCTAATACTTACCTTTTGACTTATGGGTATTTACCACTAAGAGGCTCTAACCTAATGTTTCTTATGTCCATAAGTGGCACACAGAGAAATATATTCTTAAATTGCAGATAGAAACTGTGGCATATAAAAAGAAGAATACCTTGTCCATATACTGGATATTTATAATTCAAAAACTGCAAAATTGTTGTTCCTAGGAATTGCAAAATTTAGAATAGACATCTGTCCAAACCTTAAAAGTGAAGGCCTGCTGCCTAGGTATTTAATGATAGACATGTCTGAATCCAGCAGACTTCTTTTATTCTCTCTACTAGTTTTGAATAGATAGTGTCCCCTAAGTTATTAAGGAATTATAGAAGAATTTGACAAACCCATGGTGAATACTAGTTACTTAAACCATGCAAATATTTTAAAAAGCATTTGAGCAAAATTGCTTACATAGATTTCCAAATATTTCAGTTGTACTAACCTATAGCTATCAAGATGAACTCACTTGTTTCCTTTTTCCATATATGTAATACACAGTTAGATTGTGGATTCTTATTATAAATAAGACCATCACCAAAAGCAATATTATAAATAAGACCATCAACAAAAGCAATTTTAAATGTAAAAACTAAGAGTAGGCCGGGCGCGGTGGCTCAAGCCTGTAATCCCAGCACTTTGGGAGGCCGAGACGGATGGATCACGAGGTCAAGAGATCGAGACCATCCTGGCTAACACAGTGAAACCCCGTCTCTACCAAAAAATACAAAAAACTAGCTGGGCGATGTGGTGGGCGCCTATAGTCCCAGCTACTCGGGAGGCTGAGGCAGGAGAATGGCGTGAACCCAGGAGGCGGAGCTTGCAGTGAGCTGAGATCCGACCACTGCACTCCAGCCTGGGCGACAGAGCGAGACTCCGTCTCAAAAAAAAACTAAGAGTAGTTTTTAAAGATGAAGCAATTAGAGATTAAATGCCTACTCTTCACACACCTGAAAAATATACAAATGCAGAAATACTGTACATATTTGTTTTTTCAATTCTGTCACTGGCACAATATCTGTTATCTTTGCTGCTAAGTCATTGGTGATGCAAAACAGCTGTAGGTCAGCAACCCAAGAGCTGTTTGAATCCAGAAATAAGAGATCACAAAGACTTCCCAGGGGTGTCTGCCAAGGAGACAGCAAAAGCAACAGGCCCTCTAAGGAGATGTAGCCATGGGAAAGAGCATGGCAGTATGCAAACTCAGTTTCAGCAGAAAAGCCAGATAGCCAGGATGTCACCTGAGGGCTCAGCACAAAGTGACCATACTGCCAGGGAGACACCAACCCAGAAGAGCATTGACCTGTTCAGGAAGGGATGCTTCATTCTCCCATGAAGCCATGACACGTGTTACATGTTGCAACAGAAAGACTAAGCCGAAACAAAAGTTGTATTGAACAACTAGAGAAATACCTGGCTATAGTGGTGATGGAATTAGAGGACTAAAACCAACACATCCCTCAGACCCATGACTGTCCGTACCCCTTCCTACTCTGCTCCTCTAATGAAATTGAAAGCCATAATCCCTTATTTAACAAATATTTCCTAAACTCGTGCATGTCAGGGACCGTACTATAAACAAAAACAAATAAATAAAACAGTAAACTGGACATGGCCTCTTACTTTCTAGGAGGTTACAGCTTAAAGGAAGGTCTTCCTTTTTTAATCCCAAATTTGTAATTTTTGAGATGAAGAGAGCATAATTTGAATGGAGGTTTCATTCCTCTGAGTCCCTTATTCCACATTGTCTCAGGGATCCACATTGATTTGGAGAACTCATCTGAAATCTGAAGATGTCTCTCAACTAGGAGTTGTTGAACCTTAGAGAACTTGTAAAAAGGTCTCAAAAGACTGTAAAGCCCAGCTTAATCTCTTTGCTGTTTTAACCACTTCTTCCCACCCCACTTCCTGGTTAAATTTGTACAATGGTAATACTGATTCTTTCCTATCTCATATGGAACTGATAAAAATTTTTGAGATAATCGTCCAGAATCTCCTGTACTTATTTTACTCCTTGATGATGTCAAGAACATTTATTAACTCCTTTAGACTATTATGATTTCATTTGTGTCTCACTGAATGTTTGCTAATAAGTTTAAATTCTTGAATCAAAGAAATACAGAATTGGTCATAGTGTTACGGGATCCTTGGGGTTTCACTTTGCCAACTGGAAACCTCTGTGGCCAGTGATGCCTTTGTCTGAGTTTTGCTCAGGCCCACTGGGCCTGCTCAGCCTGGCAGACTGTGCTTGGCTCATGCTACTGGCCTGGATCCCATGCCTGCTGAAGGCGAGTGGAGTGGCGAGGGGTGTGTGAATGAGCAAGTATGGGGTCTGGCCACTGTACACAGTGGTGGAACCGGCAGCTCCAGACACCGCCACAGGCACTGGCTCTCTGTGAGGCTGTGGCTGGACTAGGCATCCCACAAGTAGATTCCATGGCTGGCACCAGGGAACATGGTCATGCCCAGAAGCTTGGAAATTCCAGGAACTGCAGAGCCCCAAAGAGGGTGTCACTGCCCTGGCTTGGGGCACTCCTAGGTCTGGGATCTCCAAGGAGCCACAGCTCTTCTCTCCTTGTTGCCTGCAATATGGCAAGGAAGTGGTGTGTTTCAGCCCTGTGTGTGTTACAGCTCTTTCAGCCCTGCCATTCGGCACGTTCCAAGTTCTTGTCCCATGCCCAGGTAGAAGGAGGTATGCAGACAAGTGGAAGGTGAGAAAGGTGAAGAGGAGCTTTATTGAGTGGTAGAGCTCAGAGGAGACTCACAGTGCTCCTCTCCGCAGCTGATCGTCCCTACGTCTGCTCAGCTCTCAGCAGAGAAGAGACAACAAAGTAGGTAGCTTATTTCCGCAGGCAGGTCATCCCATAAAGTGCTCAAGTCTGGCTGAGTCTGGAGTTTGTATGGGCTTCAGAGGGAGGAAGTGCATGCTGCTTGGTTCATGGGTGGCCATGGGCAGGCCGAGAAAAAGCACCATAAGTTCCCACTCCAGTTTGCAGGACTGACAGCCTGGTCCCCAGGCTTCAGGCCTTCCCCAGCTTAAAGTTGGGGCCTCAACAGGGACCTTCCCCCTGTACTCCAGAGACTGTCTGCCTGCTGCCACTGTTCATGATGCCCAGGCCGTTTGTACAGAGGGGAGCCTGCAGGCCAGTGCTAAGCTGCCCTCAGCCCCACTCAGCCTCCCTCCCATGTTCATTGGCATTCTAAGTCTGGAAGGGGTCAAGGCAGCAGGGGGATAGTATGTCAGTGCTGCCCTGAGTGTGTGTATACCTGACTGGGTTGCAACTGTGCCTGGGCTTGGCCTCAACTTTGCTCTGAGATTGGAGCAGGCACTGGGAGTGTGGAGAGGCCAGGCAGTGGGAGCTGGCACTTCTGAGCCTGCAGGGGCAGCAGGGGGCTTCCTGGGCCCTTGAGAGTGTAGATATGCCCAGGTCTGCAGCTGCAGCTTGGGTGGCTGCAGTGGCACCCAAAAGGTCAGGGCTCCTGTCTTCTGCCAGCCCCCACCAGCTCTATGGAGTTCAAAGCCCAGCCATACCTCCCCTTTTGCAGCCAGCTTCTCCACAGCAGCCACTCCAGATGGGCCATTGCTACCATCAATAGTGTGTATGGTCAATCCAGATATTACTGAAGATATTTTCTTGTTTGTTTTTAGAGGCAGGTTCTGGCTCTGTTACCCAGGCTGCAATGCAGTGATGCAAACATGGCTCACTGCAGCCTCAGCCTCTTCGGCTCAGGCAATCCTCCTGCTTAGCATCCTAAGTAGCTGGGATAGCAGAGGTGTGCTACCATGCCTGGATAATTTCTTTTTTATTTTTTGTAGAGATGGGGTCTCTAGGTTGCCCAGGCTAGTCTCAAACTCCTGGTCTCAAGTGACCTTCCCCTCTTGGTCTCCCAAGCCATTGGGATTACAGGCATGAGCCACTACGCCCAATCTAACTAAAGACTTTTGAAAGCATTTTTTATGATTGTAGTAGGAGAACCAACAAAATAATCAAAATCATAATGCATAGAAAGAATTCCCTTCCCTGTCAGCTTTCACTAGGTAAAGAATAGGAAGAACAGATGGATTATATAGGTCCTGCTTCTAAAACAGTTAAGCTGTTATATTGTAAACAGTTAAGCTATTGTTGTATTTGTGAGTAACTTGAGATTAGGAGCCAAATATTTTATATTTACATCTCAGTGCTTGGCAATGCACATAGTGGGTGATCAGCAATCTTGGATTAAATAATTGAGAATCCAGATTCTCTCTTATAATTCTTTCACAGACTGGCATACAAAAGGGAGCCTGAGATTTAACGTGCAGTGTTTGGAACGGGGACTTGTTTTTATCCTGAGGTCAGAAACCTCCACAGCTGAGTACTTTGGATAATGAAAGTTCATTTTCTATATTTGCCCAGCTTGGGCTGGACACAGGCAAATGTCATACGATATGCATTTAAACATTCTTTTCTTTCCATTTTAAGCATTTGTGTTTACTGCAGCACATCTCAAAGATTCAGAATATTTACTGTATATTTCTATGCTTTTAAGAAAAAAAATGCAGCTTTCACATGCAAGTTAATTTCAGCAGGCACATCCTTTCCTGAAGCAAAAAAGGCTAGATATAAAAACAAACAAGAGGGAGAATACACTGTTTTAACAAATGGGTCCTTAGAGATGGATTTTAAAGCATGGATTTTGTTTCCTGATCTAGATTTTACCCTATCACTTCACAACACTGAGAGAAATCCTGAAATAAATCAGTAACATTTGCACAATTTTTAAGGCTGACAGTTTTATTTTTTTCCTGTTTTGTCTATTGCTGTAGCCAATGTAATTAGGTCATACCCATGTGAAAAGTTTATTGTACAAGAAAAATTTTGGATGTGTGTGAGTATTTTCAGGAAGATTTGTTTCTGCTAATGTTCATGATGTCCTTTGCACATGAAACTAATTCACTTATTATCGTACACAATTTAGAATATTATTATTGTTTCCAAAAAAACAAACAACTCTAATTCAAAGGGAAACACATGTTTGTTTGCTTTTCTATCATGGTTAGAGCAGTTACACTTAAAAGTATTTTTAGCAGATAAACCACTGATTTTAAAACATATTTTTTAACAATACAGATTAGATGCCAACCCAAGCAGGGATCATTCGAGTAGAAAGGGGAGAAAGGACTAAATTATAATAGTATTCCAGAAATGGCAGCAGAAATCAAACGCTAGCCTACATACCTTGAGCATTGCCCTCTAATTTCACTTTTATAAAAGTTGTTTGTAATTCTTAGGTCCTGGGTATTTTCTAACAGACTTTTTATGATTATATCAACAGATGTAAGTTTCAGGCCCACATGAAAATTATTGCTTCTACACTCCCAGAAATGTTAGGAACCATGGGAGAATGCCATTTTTCACAAAATGAAGATACTTATTCATGTTTTCTGAAAAATCTTGATGTTAACTCATTTTCTTCTTTAATAAGCTGAATGCCTTGCTTTTATTTTTATGTATTAATTTAATAATTTTAGTAACTATTTAATTGAGATTCTTACTTGCTTCCGAAACATAAGCACCAGGATGAATAGACACAAGAGTCATAATTTAACATATTTTATTGGCTGAGCATAAAGGTCACAATTACCAAGCTTTATAGACACACCATTAGAAGTATACAATAGATCCTTTGTAGAGACCATGAAGGAGAGCTAGTGTAGGCGATGTCAGGAACAGCAATACAAATTTTGAGTTGCTGTCTGTGACAAAAGCAGAGCAATTGTCAAGAATTTGACTGGGTCGCAAAAGAATTTAAAGGGCCAGCAGCTCTTTAAGAATGCACGCATTAGCATTAGCTTTATCCTTACGTAACATTTACTGTGAGGCAAGGCATGCCAAATATTAAGCAATCTACTGAATTCCTCTGAGTCCCTACCCAGTGATTCTATTTTCAAATGAGATAGGTAGGTGAGATATACAAATGAAATCAGGAGGCTTGATTAATGCTGCCCTTTCAGAAATCTACAATGTGAATGGATCACTATTTGTACCCCAGTTTATGCATTTTGCTAAGAAAAAAAGGGAAATAAGTGAAATAGATGGGAAAATATGGTACTTTTTTGGAAGGAAAGAAGTTTCCGTTCTAAAACAAAATGTACATGGCTAATCAGATATACTTCTGCAATTCTGTTTTCATGTATTAATAGAGCTAGATTTCAGCTTCGCTTAAGTTTTTACCAAGAGAAGAATTTGAGGGCATGGTGTCTTGCACCTGTAATCCCAGCCCTATGGGAGGCCAAGGTGGGCATATCTCATGAGCTCATAAATTCAAGACCAGCCTGGGCAACATGGCAAAACACCATCTGTACAAATAAAAAATAAAAATAGAAAACTAGCCGAGCATGGTGAAACATGCTCGTGGTACCAGCTACAGGGGAGGCTAAGGTAGGAGTATCGCTTGAGCCCAGGAGGCAGGTAGCACCACTGCTGGGATTGCACCACTGCACTCTAACTGAACTCCAGTCTGGGTGACAGAGCAAGACCTTGTCTCAAAAAAAAAAAAAAAAAAAAAAAAAAAAAGATTTGTTAGTGAGAGGTCAGTTTTCCTAAATTACATTGACTAAATTTTTTGTGACATTCAGAATTTGCCATGGTCGCTTGCTAGACTCCTAACATGTTCTGTAAATTCTCAGCTTTTAGTAGAATTTGAAGAATGCTTGTGGAAAACCAGTGATGCTTTCAACCATTGGTATGGTTTGGTTCTGTGTTCCCACCCAAATCTCACCTTGGATTGTAATAATCCCCATGTGTCAAGGGCAGGACAAGATGGAAGTAGTTGGATCATGGGGGCAGTTTACCATGCTGTTCTCATGATAGTGAGTGTGTCTCATTAGATCTGATGGTTTCATATGCATCTAGCATTTCTCCTGCTTGCACTCATTCTCTTTCCTGCCTCTCTGTGAAGAGGTGTCTTCTGCCATAATTGTAAGTTTTCTAAGGCCTCCCCAGCTACGTGGAACTGAGTCAATTAAACCTCTTTTCTTTATAAATTACCCAGTCTCAGGTATTTCTTTATAGCAGTGTGAGAACAGACTAATACAGTAAATTGGTACCTCAGAGAGTGGGGTGCTGCTATAAAGCTATCCAAAAATGTGGAAGCGCCCTTGGAACTGGGTAATAGGCAGAGGTTGGAACAGTTTGGAGGGCTCAGAAGAAGACAAGAAAATGTGGAAAAGTGTGGAACTTCCTAGAGATTTGTTGAATAGCTTTGACCAAAATGCTGATAGTGATGAGGACGATGAAGTCCAGGCAGAGGTGGTCTCAGATAGAGACAAGGAACTTGTTGGGAACTGGAGTAAAGGTGACCCTTGCTATGCTTTAACAAAAAGACTGGTATCATTTTACCCCCTCCCTAGAAATCTGTGGAACTTTTGAACTTGAGAGAGTTAATTTAGATTATCTGGTGGAAGAAATTGCTAAGCAGCAGAGCATTCAAGACGTGACAAAGCATAAAAGTTTGGAAAATTTGCAGCCTGACGATGCAGTAGAAAAGAAAAACCCATTTTCTGGGGAGAAATTAGAGCCACCTGCAGAAATTTGCATAAGTAATGAGAAGCCAAATGTTAATTGCCAAGACAATGGGGAAAATATCTCCAGGGCATGCACCGCAGCCCCTCCCATCACAGGCCCAGAGGCCTGTGAGAGAAAAATGGTATCCTGGACCTGGTCCAGGGCCTCCCTGCTGTGTGCCATGTGTCCTCGCTGCTCCAGTCATGACTAAAAGGGGCCAAGGTACATCTCAGGCTATTGCATCAGAGGGTGCAAGCCCCCAGCCTTGCCAGCTTCCACATGTTGCTGGTCCTGTGGGTATGCAGAAGGCAAGAATTGAGTTTGGGAACCTCTGCCTAGATTTCAGAGGGTATATGGAAATGCCTGGACACCCAGGCAGAAGTTTGCTGCAGGGGTGGAGCCCTCATAAAGAACCTCTGGTAGGGCAGTGCAGAAGGGAAATTGGGGTTGGAGCCCCAACACAGAGTCCCCACTGGGGCACTGCCTCAGTGAGAAAAGGCCCACCATCTTCTAGATCCCAGAATGGTTTATCCACAAACAGTATGCACCATGCACCTGGAAAAGCCACAGACACGCAAAGCCAGCCTGCGAAAGCAGCTGGGAGGGGGTCTGTAATGTGCAAAGCCACAGAGGTAGAGCTGTCCAAGGCCGTGGGAACCCACCTCTTGCATCAGCATGAACCTGGATGTAAGACATAGAGTCAAAGATAATTTTGCAACTTTAAGGATTAATGACTGCCCTATTGGATTTTGGACTTGCATGGAGTCTGTAGCCCCTTTGTTTTGACCAATTACTCACATTCGGAATGGGTGTATTTACACAATGTCTGTATCCCCATTGTATCTAGGAAGCAACTAACTTGCTTTTTGAATTTACAGGCTCAGAGGCGGAAGAGACTTGCCTTGTCTCAGATGAGACTTTGGAGTTGGACTTTTGGGTTAATGCTGGAATGAGTTAAGACTTTGGGGGACTGTTGGAAGGACATGATTGTGTTTTGAAATGTGAGGACATGAGATTTGGGAGTGTCCAGGGGCGGAATGATATGGTTTGGCTCTGTGTTCTCCACATCTCACCTTGAATTGTAATAATCCCCACGTGTCAAGGGCAGGACCAGGTGGAAATAATTGGATCATGGAGGCAGTTTCCTCCATGCTGTTCTCATGATAATTAGTGAGTCTCATGAGATCTCTTGGTTTTATAAGCGTCTGGCATTCCCACCTCCTTGCACTCATTGTTTCTCCTGCCACCCTATGAAGAGGTGCCTTCCACCATGATTACAAGTTTCTTGAGGCCTCCCCAGTCATGTGGAACTGTGAGTCAATTAAACCTCTTTCTTTATAAATTACCCAGTCTTGGCTGGGCACGGTGGCTCACGCCTGTAATCCCAGCACTTTGTGAGGCCAAGGTGAGTGGATCACATGAGGTCAGGAGTTCAAGACCAGCCTGGCCAACATAATGAAACTCTGTCTTTACTAAAAATATAAAAATTAGCCAGGTGTGGTGGCACACATCTGAGGTCCCAGCTACTCAGGAGACTGAGGCAGGAGAATCACTTGAACCCAGGAGGCAGAGGTGCAGTGAGCCAAGATTGTGCCACTGCACTCCAACCTGGGTGACAGAATGAAACTCCATCTCAAAAAAAAAAAAAAGAAAGAAAAACAAATTACCCGGTCTTGGGTATTTCTTCATAGCAGCATGAGAATGGACCAATACAACCATGCTTATTCTTCAGCTACAGTAGCAGGACTGCCTTTGACATACTGATGTTCTTTTTTTTTTTTTCAGGGACTTTATGTTTTCGTGGTTTATTTCATTTTACACAACCAAACGTGTTGCCCTATGAAGGCCAGTTACACTGTGGAAATGAATGGGCATCCTGGACCCAGCACAGCCTTTTTCACGCCCGGGAGTGGAATGCCTCCTGCTGGAGGGGAAATCAGCAAGTCCACTCAGAATCTCATCAGTGCTATGGAGGAGGTGTCTGCCCTTGCCCTTTCATTCTCTCTCTGTCTCTGTCTGTCTGTCTCTCTCTCTGTGTGTCTGTCTGTCTGTCTCTCTCTCTCTCTCTCTCTGTCTCTCTCTGTGTCTCATTGACAGGCTGTCTACCTTGTAAAGAGTACAAGATGAATGACACTAGGTGATTTTTAAATCTTACATACTGACATCTTCTGACCTATGGTACTTGATTTCCTTACTGCAGCATCACACCCATTGTCTAATTCTTTCTCTTCCTCACCCTGTGAACTAGACTGACCAGCAGTTTGTATTGGGAAATCAGATAGAGTATAATTTGACATTTCTTTCTTCAAAATCTTTCTAATTTGACATGCCAGTGACTGGGTCTGCCAAGGAAATGATTCTTAAGATGTTATTTTTCCTAAAAATACTTTCATAGCTCTCTTCCTCCACCCATTCCAACTCACTACCTCAATCCCAAAAAACAGAGAAAAGAAATTAAGCCAAACTTCTTTTCAATTTACATACTAGAAAATATTTCAGAAAAAAAGCTCAGAAGAGTGCTTCTGCAGCACTATTGGAAAATCTAGCCAGGATTTCCTCTGTACAAATCTACCTCCCACTGCTCTCTGCATTCTGTCCTCATCATTTTTATTTCCTGTGCATGAATCCCATTGCCACCAGCTTGTCAGTAATGCTGCCCCTAGCACTGGGGCACTGCTCACATTTTAAAACATCCCTGAATTCCTCTGGCCAGGAGGAGATAGTAACAAAGGCCTCTAAAAATTTCTGCAGTGTCCAAGATGTGCTTGGTTACCATTTTTTTATGAGCTCGTATTGCCCTCTTTGTATTAAGGACCCAAGGAAAACAGTATTTGTGTTTACTTCCTGAAAAATGGCAGGAAATGAAGGTACACCTGTCTGAAAAGGTAACAGTTTATATTAATAGATAGATGGATGGAGAGATAGGCAGATAGATAGATCAATAGACTGATAACTTACCTGCCCAGAGATAACTTTTGTCCTTTGTAGCAATATGGAAAGTAATTTTACTTATGTTAGGTTAAAGTTAAGGTAAATATTCACAATTCAAGTACTATATGTATTTTTAGTTTTAATGAGAAATTTTAATATACAGAATTATTAACTAGTAACAGAAACAGAGTAGAAAGGTGGTTGTCAAGTGCTGGGGGTGAAAGAAATGAAGGATTTTGATCCAAGGATTTTGATCAAAATTTCAGTTACAAAATGAATTAGTTCAAGTACAGTTTTTAAAAATCAAGCTATATCTTTAGTATCCTTAAATTTTTGGAAATCTAGTATGACTTCTCTATCCCCAAAGTTCTTAAAATAGACTTATTTCATCACAGCAGGTCCAATGGAAACAGGGATTTTTTAGGATCAAGAATTCAGAAATGAATCTTAAAATTTTTTTGAATGGTTGCTCAGTCTAGCATTTGTTTAGATCTGAGCTGTCCAATACAATAACCATTAGCTGCATGTGGCTATTTAAATTTAAACTAAAATTAGGCAACATTAAAGAGTCAGTTTATCATTCACCCTCACCACATTTTAAGTGCTCAACAGCCACATGTGTTTGGTAGCTGCCATATTGGAGAACACAGATATAACACATTTGTATCACTGCAGAAAGTTTTATTGGACACTGCTGGTCTAGATGTTCAACTTCCTAGTGAAATTTTTTAAGGTTCATCTTTTCCTCTCAAGTTCATTTCTAAAGTTCTCAGATCGCTGTTCTCAGAAATGAAGTGTCTTTGCTGTCTCTCAGAACACCCTATGTTGGTAGGCAGTAGCTGTTAACAGTCCAATTCTTGGGCCAGAGCCACCACTTGGGTGCTCATTTGGGTGTTGTGCAACAGCAGAGCCTGAAGTGTGCTCTGCATTCCTCAGAGGCTTAGAATTGGCCTTGATTCAGCTGTCAGTGAGGTGCTGTCAGAGACATTCTAAAAAGCCATGCAGAGAAAGGAAAGTATAGGAAAGAAGGATTAAGAGGTTGTTTATCAGTAACCTAGAGGGATGTAAATACATTTAATCATTCCAGGATAGAGCTATCTTTTTAATCATTCAATCCAAAACAAGGAGGAATGCTAGGAAAGTATTTTTCTCAATTTAGTATGTCCTTATAGATACCTACTATATTTAAAATCCTGTGTGGCATTTTAGATAAAGGATTAGGAGGATTCGTCTCCATTTCTTATATTTTTTAACAGAGTCTTCTTTGTACACATCTTCCCAAAAAATGTATTTATTGGGTTAAAAATTAGTTTTCATTCCCCACACGTGACAACATAGAAATCTATAAGTAATTCAAATAGAGACATTGTTTAGAATCACAGATTAAATTGTCTCAGGGAGAGACATAATTTTTAAAGAATAAAGATAAAATTAAAGTTGTTTTGTTTTTGTTTTTGTTTTTTTAGTAGAGATAGGGTGTCTCTCTGTCACCCAGGCTGGAGCATAGTGGCATGATCATAGCCCACTGCAGCCTCGAACTTCTGAACTCAAGTGAGTCTCCCACCTCAGCCTCCTGAGTAGCTGGGAATACAGGTACACACCACCACACCCAACTAATTTTTTACATTTTAAAATTTTTTGTAGATATGGAGGTCTCACCATCTTGTCCAGGCGGGTCTCTAACTCCTGGGATCAAGCAATCCTCCCACCAAAATTTAAGGCCAGGTATGGTGGTTCACACCCGTAATCATAGCACTTTGAGAAGTTGAGGCAGGATCTCTTGAGCCCAGGAGTTTGAGACCAGCCTGAGCAATGTAATGAGACTCCATCTCTACCAAAAAAAATTATAAATAAGTAAAGGTCTAGTTTCAAAATAGTGCCACCACCCTTTAACAAGGTCTTTGTAAGGAAAGGCAGAGATCAATTGTTCATATGGATTTCATAGTGAATGTGTATGCATTCATATTATGATTTCTTTTTCCCCCATCCCAATCTAAAAAGGTGCCACCTGACTGGGAGAGAGCATCCTTCCAACAGGCCAGTCAGGCCAGCCCTGATTTAAAGCCAAGTCCACAAAATGGAGCCACATTCCCATCCTCTGGAGGATATGGCCAGGGGTCGCTGATAGCTGATGAGGAGTCCCAGGAGTTTGATGATTTGATATTTGCATTGAAAACTGGTATGTATGAACCCATGAACCACATTACAAGGAGGCACTCTTGCTATGTTAGAATTTATATTTTCTTCCCATGAAGTTGCAAAGTACTATCAGTCACCCTTAGCACATCCTGATTCTCATGACCCATTCCTAATCCCGGGAAAACTCTAGGATATTTTGTTCTTGGCACAAAATATAAGACAACCTAAAAATAATTTACAACTTGCTTTCAAAAAAGGCATACTCTAACTAAATGTAAATATCCCTGTCCTGGAATCTTGCTAGAACACCAAGATACTATTAAGTTTGCTATAGACAGTTGATAGGGATCTCACTGAGGGAGTTTTGCCTCTGGCCTGCCAAAGAGACCTTCTTATGGAGTTCCTTTGAAGCAGAAACTTTCAAAGGCAACATAATGAGCATGGTATAGTTCTATAATTTCCAAGGGCTATCACATACAATAATTCTTTGACCCTCCTATATATTCAGTCCCACTCAACTTTGAGACCCCAGTGAATAGTTCTTACAGAATGAGAGGAAAACAGTCCTAAAGGTCCCAGCTCATCAGCATATGATGCTGGAAACAGGCTAAGGCAATAAAAGACCATGAAACAGCCTGATTAAAGGTCACACGCTCCTGGGTGAAACAGTTAGTGGATATCATTCTTTCCTGTGTGTCTAAATGATAGCTGCATTCATAATAGAAATATAGTGGATATTTTATTGGGGAAATTCTATTTTGAACATTAAAAGAAAACCATAAACTAATCTGAGTTGTTTTCAAATCAAATATGCAGTTTAAAAATTGCTTCTCCTCAGAAAAATTTTGAACTGACACCTATAAAAATCACAGTGCATTTTAATTTCTAGATATCCACATGAGCAAGAAGATATGTCCATGCCCAGTTGAAGTTATTAAAATATTTATTCGAAAGTGCATTTTACTATCTTATAGTTTTATTGTTTGGCTCTAAAGTATATTGCTTTGCTAAAACATTTTTCTTCATTATTTTGAAGTTAAAAGTTTACATTATATCTTGAAAATACTCCAAAATGCCTAAGAATAACAGCATATTTTCACGTATCATATTTTACAACCTTCCCAAGGTTACATAGTTAAGAAATGGCGGCGGAGCAAAGCAGCAGAGGCAGGCCACCTGACCCTGAGACCATGCTCTCAGTCACTGTGCCACAACCGCCTCGCAAGTGCTTTGTTAAGAATGGCAAATCCGATCTGTATTAGTCCATTCTCACACTGTTATGAAGAAATACCACAGACTGGGCAATTTATAAAGGAAAGGGGTTTAATTGACTCACATGGCTGGGGAGGCTTCAGGAAACGTACAGTCATGGCGGAAGGCAAAGGAGAAGCAGGCACCTTCTTCACAGGGTGGCAGGACAGAGTGAGTGCAAGCAGGGGAAATGCCAGACACTTGTAAAACCATCAGATCTTGTGAGACTCACTCACTATCACAAGAATAGCATAGGGTAAACCGCCCCCATGATCCAATTGCCTCCACCTGGTCCTGCCATCCACACGTGGAGAATATAGGGCTAGAATTACAATTATAATTGAATTGTACAATTACAATTGAATCTTACAGTTCAAGATGAGATTTTGGGTGGGGACACAGCCAAATCATATCACTATAGAAAGGAATAAGAACTCAACCCTATACTCAGATTAGTGCTTAGAATAACCTTTGCTAGATATTGTTGAATGCTGAGTGAGTGGATGAATTTGAACAATGAAGCTTAGAGTTTGCTAGGAAAAATAGGCATTCACACAAACATGACATAAGAAAGAATAAAGTAATGGAGAGAGTTATAAATGACAGAGGAGATGAAGAGGTAACAGAAAATTCTCTATGAATTCTTGAAGGATGTACAGGTTTTAAACAAGTAAAGAATGGAGGAAAGGGCATTAGGAACTGAGAGAATAGAATTAGCAGGAGCCCAGAGGCTTAATGGCATGTGGCCTCTTTTAGAACCAGTGCTGCTGTGGCAGGGGCAGAGAGTGAGAGAAGCCAGGCAGCAGAAGGCAGGCCTGACAGGTAGCTTGCGGGCACCATCGATTGTCTACTAGAGTTCCCCAGCTGGGTTTCAGCAAATACCCGCCCTTAGCTATTCATAGTCATTCCTCAGTGGGAGGATCCCTGACCCAGTATATTTGAGAAATTGCAGAGATTCACAATTCACATTAGCATTTTAGCAGCTCTGAAATGTTCCAGACAAAGGAAACCCATTTTGCTTAATTTAACCTGGTCTTTCCAGAACACTAGCAATACATTCATTTTGGGGGAGCAGAACACTCACTGATAACTTTGCGTAATATTAAAATGCTATTCAGATGCCATGGTAAGGAGTGAGAGTTTTATAGAGCATAGTGAGCCATGTAGGCTTTGGAGAAAAGGAATGGCATGTTCCTATTGGTTTTGAGGCAAAATAACTCTTATGAAAGTATGAAGAAATAAATTTAGAAGCAACATCACAAAGGCTGGGAGGTTATTACAGTGTTCCAAAAGAATGAGGTTAAGGCCTCAAATCTGGAGAGTGGAAATAAAAATGAGAAGACGAGCTTCCCAACAAGAGGAATGCTGAGGAAAAACTGAGGGACAATCTTCCAAAGCTCATGCTTCTCACCATGATGGCTGACTGAAGGAAAAATATATAGAGCATTTGTTTGTTTATGCTAATAAACAAATAGATTTGGTTCAGCCAACATGCAGGAGAAAACTGATAAGTTTAGATGTCAACATCAGGCCTGGTGGCTCCTAAATATTCAGGTTTGGATCTTAAGTGAGGGACCAGGGTAAAAGGGAATGATTTGAAATGCATCAGCACAGAGACTATATTTGAAGCTATGGAGATGAAAAAAGGTTGATCTGGGAGAATGGAAGGAGAGAGAAGAGAAGAAAGGAAAAGAGATGAGGAAGTCAGGGGAGAAGGAGGAAGGGAAACAAGAATATTATAGGTAATACCAACATTTAAAGAGTGAATTAGAAGACAGTCTCACAAAGAAACTGTAGCAAGTTCAAAAAGAAAACCAAAGAGGAAGGAGTTTCAGGAAGTAAGAAATGATTGGCTGGATAAAACGTTCCTTAAAGTCAGGGCTGAAAAGGGACTTTCAGACTACAAGTTGTTCTCAAGGCAGATTATGTCCTCACTGCTACAGTGTCATCAGTTGTTGAAGTTATGACACCGGAAACATAAAGTGAATTCTTGGAACATAATTAAATTAGATCTATATTACATTACATCTTATATTTATATAACAACTATGAAGTGCATTCGGTTCTAGAATGTAAGGAATGTCTTGCTTACTTATAGATTTGGTTCAGCATTCCTTTAGAGTTCCCTGAACTCACTAGGAAATAAATACTTTAAAAGACCAAAATAAAAATCTCTAACACTTGGTTCCCTATATTTTTAGAAAAAGTACTGTAGTAATCAAGTATCAGCCACTGGACACTTTCCCTTCTAGAATATGGTCAAATAAAGGATCAGTCTACATGCCATTCCGTCTACAGCAGTTATAATTGACTCATAAGGCCAGATTCAGCCCAACAAAGTGCTTTGCTTGATCCATATAACATCTTAACATTTTTTAAGCCAATATTAAAAATTTAGAGCTATTTTCTAAAAATGTAGAATTTCTAGAAAAATCTAGCAAGAGTCTTTGAAGTCGAGCACAGCACTGCTTGCTTGGAACTGAGTAGTAGCAGCCCCTTTGGACGTGAGCTCTTCCATTTTCTAGTGCCTACTGGGCCCATGTCACTGGTTTATGAAAACCTCCTTGGCCGCTAGGACATTTGAGTTTGCAAACCTTGATCTCTCTCAGGTCCACCTTCACTATGGCCCACTCCAAGTCAAGTACTGAAACAGTGGGTCTTCCATGTCTCTTTCATTTGAACCCCTAAACAACTTGTCAAAGCTATGGAGCCTTTTGCATATGTTTAAAAAGTTTTTCACAATCAGTTTAAATAGTATCAAATAATGTAATTTCCACTGTATCATACATTTTGGTGTTTGAAAATAAAAATTTTACATTATTTTTTTAAACTAACCCAAAGGCTCTTTGCTAACTACCTTAGCAATGTAATATCTAGTTATTCATTCTTTAAATATATGAACAGGCTTTTTTTTATAATTGGAAATTTGACATCACTTTCTTTTCTCCTTGAACTTATATTTCCATTCTACTTTCTCCATGGAATTTTATCCTACTATAATATATTTCATACTTACAATTCATTTTACTCATATTTCTCTCCAACAGAACATGTTTTTAAATTAGAACTAATTTTTTTTCTGTGGCCATAAGACTCTAAGGTGTTCAAAATTTCTTTTATACTGTGACCATCACAATTATTCCTAGTGTACAGTTCAACATATCAACATGAGTAACAGAAACGTCTGTTTTGGTAAATGATTGTCAAAAATGAAAAAGACTAATCAGAATAATAGATATGGAAATTCAAGATCTGGGAATGTATTCCTTTAAAGCTGTCCTTCCCATACCACCTTGTACTCCTTGAAAAGGAATCATGTACCACAAGTTAAGGGAATCCCAGCCTGAAGACTTCTACTGCAGGTGCTTTACATCCTGCAGAGGCATTGACCTGGAGTGATGTGCAGCATTACATTATGAGGAGGGGCAGCCAGCTCCCACATTCACCACTGACTTTAGCCAAATCGTTAACCACCTCTTCTCACCTATAAAAATCCTACATTGCAAAGATTTCCGTATTCTCAAATAACAGTTTCTACCATGTATCTGATAATTTTCTACTTGAGATTATGTGACAGTGAGCCACCAATTTCTGCCCATGTCCTAGGCTTTCTGGCAGGCCTCCAATCTCTCCTTACATCTGCAACCAACCTTAGAGAACACTGTAAATTTAAGGCAAAAATGGGCCTTTGGCATTCAACAGCCATTCTTTTTAACCTCCTCCTTTCTTAGCTATAGCATCATTCATAATAAAGTTTTCTATAAACAGGTAAAAGATAAAAGCTTTTTCTGTGGTTTTTACATCTTAATAGAAAACTCTTAAAAACCAAAACCTACAAGGTGGAAAAAAGTTCATTTTTAATTGTGGGACTTCAGGCACTGTGGTAGTATCAGATGAAAAGTTATTTGTCTATCCTTCTCAAATTGTACCACCTGTTAATCAGGTTTGTTCTATGTACTTCCCTTACCCTAATATCCTGCACTAAAATATGTGTCGGAGAGTATGTAGGAATCAAGACAGAGGTTAATAAGTCACAAATGAGCAAGTAGGTCACAAGAATAGGAAGCATGGTCCATCCAATGCAAATTCCACATAGAAGCAGGAAGGGTGGCCAGATGAACATGTAGAAATAAGAATCTGGCCTAGTCCTGGGCCAGAGTTTATGTTCTGAAAAACCGGGATTCATCTCAGTATCCCTGGATATGTAACAGTGCTGAGTATCTCAGTTGATGTTCCATATTGGATGGATGGATGGATGGGATTCAGGAAGAGTGACTAGGCCTTTCAATAGCCACTGATACTATTTCCTGTGCCCTTT
Organism: Macaca mulatta; assembly: GCF_049350105.2. Classification (NCBI taxonomy): domain Eukaryota; kingdom Metazoa; phylum Chordata; class Mammalia; order Primates; family Cercopithecidae; genus Macaca; species Macaca mulatta. The sequence goes on from NC_133411.1 coordinate 97,534,618, forward strand.
TAATCTCCCTTAGAATTCATCATCTTTCAGTTAGGAATAATGTTCAGATATTCAAGCACATACTAAAATGCTTGTATTAATTCAGTAGGTAGAATGCCTTTACTGAGTGCAATAGAGAGAATTTAATGTCAGAATGCCATAATAAGGGGCAAGCAGGAGAGCTAACACTCTTTAGCTAAGACATTCTCTTTTTAATTATGTTAAGATTAACCGTGAGAAAGACTATATCTCTAAAAGAGAAAGCTTAAGTAGTCAGTTTCCAGATTAAAAAACATCATCACTTCTTTACAAGCATTTACAAATGTGTCAGCAGACTCCAAATTCATGTTTAATAGCTGCAAATGAATTCTGATGTGAGCAAGACAATGTTTTTGAAGCCACTGTGTTAGTGCATACTTAGTTGCATACTTCAAACTTATATTAAAGGCAAGTATATTAAAATTGTTTGATCTAAAGTAGAAACCCTGGCCCATAAACCAGTCATGGACTTCTTTTTCAATCTAATTTTAGCCATATTACATTTTTTAAAATTTAGAAAAAAACACTATTGACATTTCTAATTTTTAAGTTAAAATATTCGACTTTCTATGAGAAATCCACATTTCACTCTAAAAAAAGATGACATAATGTCTTTCAATTATTTGTTCTTGAAGTACATCAGCACTTCCACAGGCAAGTGAGACACTGAGTTCTAGACTAGTGGTATCCTGATTATTATTTTTTTGTTTGTTTGTTTGTTTTAATAGAGCTGTGTAATGTATCATCAGTGTCCCCAAGACTTTAGGAGAATGGGAACAGTCACCCTGGGACAGCCTCCATTTTAGGGAAGAGGAGAAAGTTCCAAGCAAACTAGTACAGAGACTCAGGGTGAGGGTAGGATGGAAAGGAATGTCTCTATTTACGTTCTTAACAAGGTGTGCCTTGAGTACTGGCATTTCTGTGTTGATCCCAAGTTGACAAGATTCCTGAAAATGTCAAGCTTAGAACATATTGGGCTTAGAAAGGAGTCTTTCTTCAGCAGGGGCTTCTCCCAGAATGACTAACCTGATTCCCCACCATCCCCAGCCCCCTGGCTTCCTGGTATTGTCCGAGGCCGATGACATCAATGTCATGGTAAACATTTCCCTATCAGAAACCTAGACATGATTTATTTTTCAGTTAGAAGAAAATAGATGGCAAGTCCTTGAACACTAATGAAAACATTCAGAATCAAGGCCCAAAATACTCAAACCTCTCCAAGAACTCATCAATAAATTTCTCTTTGCAAGATATCACATCAAACCACAATGACTTATTTAACTTCAAGAAATTCTGCAGCCCAGTGTAGTAAACAAAATTAGGTGAGAATCAAAATGGAAAAGTGGAATTTTGAAAGATTTTGATTTTTTTCCTCAGAAAAAGATGGAAGGGGTGTGGTCTTTAGATCATTGTCACATTGATCATTGTCACAGAGGCCACTCAACTAGCACCTCTCATCCTCACTCAGTCCCTGCATCTGTAAAACAGGACTGATAGTCACCCTATCCTAACCAAAGTATATTAAAATGTTAAGAAAGGTGAAGCTCATGATGAATGTAAATTATTAGTTTTAGTTCCTTTATGATTGCCTGTTCTATCGACCAAAGGAAAGTGTCCCTGTTACCACAGTCGCTGGATTTTTCTTAAACTTTTGGTTTGAAATTTAAGCATGGAAACACCTTTCAGAAAATCAGGATACTTACTGCAAACTACCCGCCTATATCATTTAATGAATTGCAAAGAGATGGGAGACCTGGTTTGTGCTCCCAGGTCTCAGCTTGTTATACTTGTGTGTAATATATGCCTTTTCTGAGTCTCAGTGAGGGATGAGAATTTGGATATTTGTGCATTTCTTTGAACTGGGAAGAAACTGCAAAAGATGATGAGGTGGGTCAGGTAGATGTGGCGACTCAAGAGGAGTCTAGAACTTGCTTACATATCTTGAGTTGCTAAACAAGCTCAGCATGCTTGCAGTAAGGTAGAGCTTGTCTTTCTAGTGTGCTTTGTCCCAGGTGTCATCACACGCTTTATGATGATATTCCTAGTGGGATCTAGAGTGGGCAGACACTGAAATCACTGGGAGTTGGTACTAGTTAAACGATTTGGCCTCAGTCTTCCCTGAGGCCAATCTTGGGGTCCTCTCTGTTCCTCCCTAGTGCTTCCATATTTAGCTCTTCCTTGCTACAGGTTCCAGGGCCTTAGTAACCTCCTTATAGAATGGCCACTATCTTACAATTCACTGAGGTTCTTCCAAATAACACAGTTCTCCTGTTCACAGCAGAGAAACGTGGGCCATTTGTCCTTCGAAGGCCTGGAAGTAGACACAAATGTTACCTTCAGGGGCCAAGCATTATTTATGGTATTCCATAAATGATTGAAGAGGGCTGGGTGAAAACAGAGACAAACTGAAGGACTGCCTGGTCCATGGGTTTTTTTGTTGTTGTTTTTTGTTTGTTTTGTAATGCAGAAATGTAGGCCCAGTGTTGCCTGATCTTCTGGTTGTTTTTTTGTTTTGTTTTGGTTTTTGTTTGTTTTGGTTTTTGTTTTTTCAAGAGAAACCAGAAATCTGATTTTTTTATGTGAAATTGTTAAATTTTAGCAACTTACTAAATTTTTAAAAATACATTGTCATTGGCAATATTCTGTTTCTTGAGGAAAAGAGTTTATGGGTGTTTGTTAAGCATTTTACTTTATGGCTTATGTATACATTATAGATAGGAGTATTATTAAATTTATCATCGAAACCTGGGCAGTGTGAGAGAATAAAGGGGACATGATTAATGATTTTGTCAGGGATGAGAACTTTTCACATTTTATGTCCTCCAGCTCCCTATTTTAATAAGATGGAAAAATAAGTATCTGTAAAAAGGTATAGAGATGGGCCTTGATGGACAGGCAGGAAGACACTCAGGCTGGAATTAACATGCTGCATTCAGGGCATCAGGAGACCTGATCAGTTTCAGAGAAAGCTCTCCAAAAGGCAATGGTTGGGATGCATCTATTTGATAGGCTAGAGACAGATTAAGGACTGATTTGAGAGCCAAAGCAGAAGGTTCCCAACTCAGTGCAACTGGCAATAGGAACTAACATTTGTTCTTGAGAAGGAGAGGGCAGCAGAATACAGAACAGACCAGAGGAACAGAACAGGAGATGAGATGGAACAGGCAGGTTCACGACTTAGGATGCAGAGCACAGTTTATTACTACATTCAGCAGACATTTACTGAACACCTACAGTGTACTGAGCTAGGAGACGAAGATAGGAAGGACATAATCCAGTGGGGGAGTCAGAAATTTTAAAAGAGAATCATCCTGTTTCAAGGGGTAGCAGGGTTGATACTGGTAGGAAGAGTGGAGGCAGCCACATGAAGGAGGTGGGAAGTGAGAAGAGCACCCCAGGCAGAGGTGCCAAAATAAGAATGTGGTGTGAAAAGGCAGTGACCTGCTGCTCCATGTCCTGAGCTTGGAAACCCTAGTGAGACATTAGGAGAGAATGCAGGCAAGAGGATCCTGCAGGCCTTGAAGCAGGGCAGAAGACAAGGCCTCCAGAAATGAGGCAGCAGGAGGAAATGTATGAGAAAGCAGAAGAGGTCTAGAAAGCGCCAGCAGATCAGAGGATGAGATGGGCAAGTACCATGTCACAGAAGCAAAGGGAGGAAGTGGAGTTTCAACAGTGGCCTTTAACAGAGAGAGTGCAAAGGTCAGAGACCCAGAAGAAGGGCTTGGCTAGAAGGTCACTAGTAGGCTCTGGCTTCCATCTCCAGACAGGCTAAGATTAAGCTAATTCACCATTTTCCCACAACTATCAACTCTGCAGAATTGCCTTTTCTTCATCTCAGAAAGGGAAATCCCAGCTGCCTAAGCAACCGGCTTTTCACTTTCCTCCTTGTTTGCAGAGTCTAGTGGGGCTGGCCCTGGTAAGCTCTGGTGATTCATCCAGCACGCCCTATGACCACATCCCCATTGTGTGTGTGTGTAGAGAGGATGATAGTTAGTGTGTTCCTCTGAACTGTATTACAAAAGAAAAGAACATTGTTCTCTAGAAATATGAAAGAAAAAGAAAAGAACAAGCTGTTACTCTAGCATAGTTTTAAGTTTTCTCAATTATCTGAGTTGTAAAAAACAAAACAACAACAAAAAAACAAAACAAAGTAGCAAATAGTGGAGCTTCCTCAAAACAGATTCTGAGCACTGTCAGTAGTTAACTGCTGTGGTGGAATTCCCGTGTGGATCTATTTTGGCACTGTGTTATGTAATTATTTTTATCTTAGGATCAGATCTGAATCATTCAGAGCCAATGTCTTCAGGGCACTGGTGTGACTCCAGGTGTTCTCACATACCTGTCTTTCTTCTCAGATCACTGCCCAACACTGAATCTCAAGTGATGGACCTCAGTGCATATGAGCTCGGGGCCTATATGTTTTGTAACAGCAAATCCTACCCCACTGGTGAAAAAGTCTAATAACCTGACTGGTTTTCTATTTGGATGAGACCCCCATTGAGAGATTATATTCTGATAGTAGGTTACACCTGTCCACCATGTGGAAACAAACAATAAAGATTGAGAACCCAAATGTGTGTCTTTAGAAATTAATCTGTACATTTTAAAAAACTATCAAAGGAAACGTAAAAGATAGTTTCATAATTGTTAGGTATTAATAATATCTATTCTAAATGCATAGCTTATTTTTTACTAATATAATAGAAATAAAAAGAATTGACCTAATGTAAATTGATTCTTAAGAATGCACTGCATTAATAGTTTGGATTTTTGTGTTCATTCTATTTCTGTGGCAGGTGCTGGTCTCAGTGTCAGTGACAATGAATCTGGTCAAGGCAGCCAGGAGGGGGGCACCTTGACTGACTCCCAGATCGTGGAGCTCAGGAGGATACCCATCGCCGACACTCACCTCTAGCACCTCACTAACCATTCGACTGAGCCCACTTTCATATTTGTATCAGCTTTTGTGCTAAAACTCTCTAAGCACATCCACCTGTGTAATAGGAACCTGTGAATTGTACTGGATGATTAACACAAAAGTGACTGTTGTATTTGGAGTATAAATTACTGATTGTGTGTGACCTGAAAATTCACTGCTATAAGAAAGATGGAGTCAGTTTGTATCAGTTAATAGGATGTTCATATTCCAAGAATGTTAGTTGTTTTTTTAAATCATTCCTATATGGCTAACATTGTTTAATGAAAGTAATGCTCAATAAAGCAATAGAATCTATTTGGTATCATCCAGCTTCATTATTCATAAAGAAACATTGTGCATAGGCAAAAAAAGCTAACTCTATATGTAGATGATGACAGGCACCCTGTGCCATCTTGCATGAATCCAGGTGATCCAGAATCAGGACTTCACTGCAGCTAGAAGACTTTAGTTCCTGAAAACTGTAAACTGGTCTGTCTGTTGATGATCCTGCACCTAAATGTTGATGGGAGTACTGAATTTGGCCTAGTCTTTCAACAGTATGTATTTCTGCTCATTATAAAATTAGGGATCTGAACACTTCTCAGAATGAACGTTCTGTCCCCAGTTAAAAATAACTCCATCAAGCATTTTTTCATGCAGTTAAGAAGAGGATCTTTCAAACAATACAGAGTTTGTTTTAGAGAAACATTTCTCGGTTTGGATTTTTCAGTCTTTCTTTGTCTTGGAATGAGACATCAGAAAGTCTATCCCGGAACAAACGCTGTGGTGTTTGTGATGATTTCATTGACTGTGGTTCCAGAAGAATCATCAGGAACAGAACAAGTTTGTCCTGAGGAAGGCATTTTGATTTTTTATTTTGGAATTCTTAAGTATGTTTGAGAAAATCAGTGTCATCTCAAGAAAGGTTAAAAAGGTTAGCTAAGAGAAAATTTGGTTCTGCTAATAATTTTCCTTAGAGCCATAACTAAAAGATCCAAGTGCTTTTTCGTCGCTATTAAGGGTGGCTTTATTTGTTATAAAACCTGAGGTGGCATTATTTATCTTGATAAATTATAAAATGTCTCCTTTTCCTGTGAGTCCTCCCCTTCCCCTACCCCATTCGTCTTATATCGAGTTTTGATAAGTAGACTATCACTGTAAGTAGAAAACGAAGGGTCAGAAGCAGTGGCTTATGCCTGCAATCCCAGCACTTTGGGAGGCCAAGGCGGGGAGGATCCCTTGAGTCCAAGAGTTCAAAACTAGCCTGGGTGACATGGCAAAATTCTGTCTTTACAAAAAAAAAAATACATTAGACATCTAATTATCTAACAAGGGCAATTGTTGATAGCTCTTTTCTATATGTTGCCAAAATTTGAGAAAACCTGACCAAAAAAAAAAGGGTTGCTGGGTTTCTATTGCTATTCAAATTGCCATCTTGATAAAAATCAAAAAGGCTACCTGCCACTGTTCAGCTTGATTCTTTTAAATATTGGAAGGAAAACCCAAGGTTTTACAAGCCACAGTGCTAAAAACAAATAAGATTCATATGCCAATAGCAACAATAGTTTGCCATTCTGTTTCCTCCAAATGTGCATTAAAGTGGGACACCTGCCATATAGTACTGTGTAGGGAGAAGCAAATAAAATCAAATTCTCAAAAATGAAAACCGAAAGGCTAGGACTCTAACACGTCACCTGTGATCTTTCTCTTTCAGTAGGCTTGATCCTCTTTCTCTCCATGACATTTCCTTAACACCTTTACTGAGATATCATTCACATTCCATAAAACCTATTTAAAGTGTACACTTCAATGGTATTTGGTATATTACTTTATTGGAGTTTTTAAAAATTGTAGTAAAATACATATAAAGTGTATTATTTTAACCATTTTAAGGGTATAATTCAGTGGTTTAATTACATTCACGATGTTTTACAACCATCACCTTTATATATTTCCAGAATGTTTTCATCACTCCAAACAGAAACTCTGTATACCCCATCTCCATCACATTTTCTTTCCTCTGTAAGAGACACCTAACATTTCCTTGGTAATGTCTTCATTTTTCTACATTTTTGTGATTACTTTTTTGCATTTGTTTCTGTTTTACATTTTTAGTATTTTAGAACGTCAAAAATAAAAAGGATTTTTCATAATTTGGATACAAGTACAGAGGGGTATGCACATGGGTTACAGGATGGTGATAGAACTGGTGGAATTTCAAGACAGGAAATACCAGTTGAATGAAAATCTTAGTAAACAAGACACAGAAAGCATTTCATTCTGGAACTTGAGTTTTGCGCTGATTTTCAATCTCTTGAAGTACTTTAAGGTTTAATCAACATTTTCCATGCCTCCCAAATCTGATCACGGAAGTTTAAACATAATGGAGGTATGAAAACAAAATGCCATTTGGGAACTGAACTCCCAAACAAATTCACCTTGTTTACCAGCACTTAAGATCCTAAGGCCTCTGGGTAGATTTGTTTGAGGTTAAGTGTCAATCAGATAAGTAAGTGGTGTTGACCTCAAAGTGTCTGGATGCCAGAGTGGATCTCTCTTGGACACCCTGACTTTGGCAGAAACAAAGAAAGCACCAAGGCCATGCCTGTGTTCCATATGGCCTTCTAATTGTTAATGTCATAGACCCAGTCCTTCCATTGCTTCTCTAGCAGGATCCAAGTCAAAGGACCACATATTCCATGAGTAGTATTTAAAGAATGGACCAAATGACTGAGGCTAGGAAACTCTTTCATTATCTTGCATCTCTTCTACTCTTTATTGTTTGTTTGTTTGTTTGTTTGTTTTTGAGATGGAGTCTCACTCTGCCTCCCAGGCTGGGGCACAGTAACGCAGTCTTGGCTCAATGCAACCTCTGCCTCCCAGGTTTATGTGATTCTCCTGCTTCAGCCTCCCGAGTAGCTGGGATTACAAGCATACGCCACCACAACCAGCTAAGTTTTTGTATTTTCAGTAGAGACAGGGTTTCACCATGTTGTCCAGGCTGGTCTCAAACTCCTGACCTGAGATGATCTGCCCGCCACAGCCTCCCAAACTGCTGGGATTAGAGGCATGAGCCACCACACCCGGCCACTTCTAGTCTTTTTGACTGACTAGTGAAATAAAATACAACTCAGATGAGTGATATTGATGAAATGTAGTTGGTACATTCTGATTTTATTCTTACTCAATTATTCTCACCTACCCAAACAACACTGTACTAGAAAAGCAAACTCACCTTTATAAACATTAGAAACACCCAGATGCTTTACTAAACTGGTGCATAGTAGCTAGCACACGCATTAATACATGCACAATATTCCTAAGGAAAACACATTATTTTCATGGTAATCTATAACTATTCAAGCCACCTTGACAAGTTAGGCAACTAATTAGGAATTGACTACACTGGAGATAAAAGGGTTTAACAAAGAATTTACTCAACAACCCGGATACTTACTGATGCTTCAGTATCATTGATTTATGGTTAACAAACATCTTTTATAAAGTAAATTACATGGTTTCAAGAAGAAACACAAATGGCGAATAACCGTGTTTCCTATCATCTGTGACAATGGGATACTATTATCAAGTATTATTGTCATGGTCCTTGGGAGTACTATGGATGTCTCAGTTCAGTTCCCAGCCTGGCCCTTGCAGTGGACTCAGCAACTGGATCTAACTATGAGAACCAAGGTTGGAGCCAAAGTTCCTAAAACTGACATAGCTCAAGAAATTTATGAGCACTTTCAGTACATGAAATAGTATTTTAGGACTGTGAAAAAACATAAGTAATCACTGCTTTCTAATAGATACAATAATTCAAATTTTAGCAAAGTCAAACTTTACTTTTTGCCTGTAATAAACCTTTATGAGTTTGTAAACAAATCACAAATTTGATTTTTTTTTAAATTTAGGATTATACTCCTAGCATTTGTTTTGTAACACTAATGAAGGAAAGAGACAATTTCAACATCACTATTTTGAGTTTTGGTATGATTACATTTATTTCAAAGGGGTGTGTGTGAGAGAGAGAAACAGAGAGAGAGAGAGATTGAAAAGTTCTGGAGGCTGGGTGCAGTGGCTCACACCTGTAATCACAGCACTTTGGGAGGCCAAGGCAAGCAGATCACTTGAGGCCAGGCATTTGAGACCAGCCTGGACAACATGGCAAAACCCCATCTCTACAAAAAATACAAAAATTAGCCAGGCATAGTGGCGGGTTCCTGTAAAGCTGAGACAAGAGAATTGCTTGAACCCAAGAGGCAGAGGTTTCAGGGAGCCTAGATTGTGCCACTGCACCTCCAGCCTGGGCAACAAAGATAGACTGCCTTAAAAAAAAAAAAAAAAAAAAAAAAAAAAAAGTCCTGGGAATTCAGAGCAAGAAAAGTAGGAAAATTACAATAATATTAGTTTCCATGATTAAAAGATGTTTTCAAAAGCTGATTTGTGAAGTGTGTGACCTGTACCACATTATATATCCTTACTCTGTGCATTCATCAAAATCATTTTGAAGACTTTTGTACATTACATGAGGGGAGTAGTGGTCATTTAATGAAAGACTTGAAAGAGTGGGTAAGAACACTCACACAAACTAGAAAGATACTCAGGAACTATCGGGGCACTACGGTTTCTTTCCTGAATGTTCTATCAGATAATACACAGGTGTTACATAGTAAAGGGGTTGTTTCCCCTTCTAAAAGATCACCTTTATCCTCAAGGTCCTTCTGTGCACATTTTGCAGAATTTCCTTTTTAAAGGCTGAGTAGTATTCCACTGTATGTCTATGCAAACTCTGTTTATCTGTTCATTTGTCAATGGACATCTGGGTTGTTTGCACATCTTGGCTATTGTGAGTAGTGCTGCAATGAATATATAAGTGTTAATGTCTCTTCAAGATTCTGATTTCATTTTTTTTGGACAAATATTCAGAAGTGGGATTGCTGGTTCATTTGTTAGTTCTATTTTTAATTTTTTTAGGAAGTCCCATACTGTTTTCCATAGCAGCCACACCATTTTGGATTCTCACCAACAGTGTACAAGGGTTCTGGTTTCTCCACACCCTCACCAACACTTGTATTTTTGTTTTCTCATAATAGCTGTCCTGGCAGTTGTGAGGTTAAATCTCATTGTGGTTTGGATTTTCATTTCTCTGATGACTAGTGACATTGTGCATTTTTTAATACACCTGTTAGTCATTTGTATGTCTGCTTTGAAGAAATGTCTATTCTAGTCCTTAGTCCATTTTTAATTGGGTTATCAAGTGTTTTTTGCTTTTGAATTGTTGGAGTTCCTTAAATATTTTGGAAATTAACCCTTTATCAGCTACATGGTTTGCAAATATTTTCTCCACTCTATAGATTGCCATTTTACTCTGCTGATAAGTGGAATAAGTCAATCACAGAAAGACAAATACTACATTATTCCACTTATGAGGTATCTAAAATAATCAACTTCACAGAATTAAAGAATGGAATAGTGGTTGCCAGGGGATGGGGGAGAGGAAATGGGGATTTAAATCAATGGGCATAAAGTTTCAGTGAAGCAAGTTGAATAAGCTCTAGAGTAAGCTCTGGAAATTTGGCATACAACGGTACAACATTGTACTTATAGTCAACAATAATGTAATGTAGACTTAAAATTTTGTTAAGAGGGTAAATCTCATGTTAGGTGTTCTTAACACAATAAAATAAATTTTTTAAAAATTGCTTACAGGGGCCGGGCGTGGTGGCTCACGCCTGTAATCCCAGCACCTTGGGAGGCCAAGGTGGGCAGATCGCAAGGGCAGGAGATCGAGACCATCCTGGCTAACAGGGTGAAACCCCATCTCTACTAAAAATACAAAAAAAAATTAGCCGGGTGTGGTGGCAGGCACCTGTAGTCCTAGCTACTCGGGAGGCTGAGGCAGGAGAATGGCGTGAACCCAGGAGGCGGAGCTTGCAGTGAGCTGAGAGCGCACCACTGCACTCCAGTCTGGGCGACAGAGCAAGACTCCGTCTCAAAAAAAAAAAAAAATTGCTTACAAGGCAGTTTGATCACTATTTTAAGCTCCTTAAGAGTGTTCCCACTTTCACTTGTCTCTGTCTCATTTGCTTTGTTATCCTAGGCAATTAACACAGTGCCTGAAACAAAATGATGCCCAATAAATTTGTTGAGCTGAAAAAAAAGTCACCTTTATCCTAGTAGCTAAATTAAAGCACCTTTTTTCTTGATTTTAAAAAATTGATTTGGTTACAGAAGTTATGCCTTTAAAAATCCAAATGCATAGCAATTATTGAACAAATAAGATGCCATATCATCTTCGTGTTACCAAACAGCTTTCATTTTCAAGGCTACAGTTTATTGAACTGCATCTGTAATTCACTCTGCTTCACAATCATCCAAGGAGTCTTGAAAACCACTAAAGATCTATGAAAAACTTGTTATTTTCATTTTGGCAGTAGTCTATATAACAGGTTTCAAACTAGAATAGATTTTTAAGGATTACTGGGGTTAGGAGAGGACAAAAGGAATAAATGAACAACAAAAGATGATATTTACTTTTTGCATCTCATTCTTGTTTCAAGACCTGTTAGTCATAAGGGCTTTGTGTGGAAAATTACATATGCATGAGTATTTCATAACCAAATGGTTGTAATCGCTTCTACTTATCTGGTTCCACAGTATGAAGTCAAAGAAGTGTGTATTTGTCATTTCATGGTTGATTCATTATGCCTGTACTAAGTATGTTTGAAATAAGTCCGCTCCGTAATACCCAACTCTAGATAACATGTAATTTCTCATTGTAGTAAACCAAGTTATTAAGACTCACTGTACTCTGAAGATAAAGCAATGTAATCAGTTTAACTGTTTGTGTCCAAGGTTCAGAAGAACACACTGTCATCTTCACAACCAAGCAATGACTCTATTCCACAATTTTAGGAACTACATATTGATAAGAATCAAGACCTTTCCATATCCAACCACATCATGATTTCTCAAGACAACCCAAAGGATTCTGAGTCAAAAGTTATTGCTTCTTGTCAGTCACCAAGATAAAGACTAACCTGTGGAAAGTAGACCCCTTTTCCTGGAAAAAGATAAAAAAGTTTGAAAAAGAAAATAATTTTTTAAAGAATAAACTTTAAAGTCAGCACAACAGAGTTTTGATAAAATACACAAAATTGCAATTTGCCAATGTAGATTATAGAGCAAATACAACAGAATTGACAAATTCAAAGGATGAACAAAAAGATAAACAGATTTTACTTTATCTTTGGTCCAGTTATTCAAAACCTCTATAAACTAGAACAGTATAGGCACTTTTGAAAGAGAGAAAAAGCCTTTTCTTAACCCTACAAAATTTCTCTTGGAAGACTGGTCACATAGTAAAGTTTGGAATCTTTGCTCTTTGTCTTCTTATTCATCCTTCCCTCTTCCTCATACTTCATATTTTATAGGGGAGAGAGTTTTTGAAAATTTATATTGAAATTATTTTTAAATAAAGTATATTATATTTTTCACACTATGTGGGCATGTCTGATCATTGTTAAAAAAGAAAAATGTCAACAAATTCAGTTTAATGAGTAATTGGTTTTTATTAGTGATTCATGAACTGGACAGCATCTCATCTGCAAAACAGGGAGCCCCATTGGGTATGGCAGGACAACTGATTTTTATAAGGAAACTTGAGCAGGAGCAAGGAAATGGCATAATACAAAAAAGCAAATTGTTTAACCTCAGGTTACTTCAGAGTACTTTCCTCATAAGGGTTAAAGCAGAAAGGACTTTGTTATCATGCTGGCTCAGGTCAACTGGACCCTTTAGGACTGGTTGCTGTGAATCTCGTGTTTTTTGGAAAAACTGGCCTATTTAGAGATTTTCCTGTTCTTTTTCATTTCAGTTTGATTATGTGGCACTTAACACAAGTGACTCCATTTTGGTTTGTTCTGCTGGGGCCTTGTGCAGAAGCTCAGTTCAAAATAATGGCTACCTTTAAATTTTATTTACCATTATAAATCAAAATACCAATAAAAGATTAATTTATATTAAGATGAAATCAAGAAATAATTTTAAAATAAAAAATAAATGCTTTGGAATTGGAAATTAAGAATTTTTAAGAAATAAATAATAAGGTGAAGTTCATCCATCAGCTCATTAGAGGGAAAAGAATAAATTCAAAAATATTAAGATGGGTGATGTTTAGCCAGTTCTCCACAGGGCCTAAGTCACTGCCAGTGATGATTAAGCAGCTGGATGGAGATGATATGAAAATTCAAGCGCCAAGGCACAGCCTAACTGAGGCAGGACAGAGGATCAAGTGAAACAATGAGAAAGAATCTCTTTCCGTTTCTCGCTTATTACCCAGAGTTTAAGCCTGATAGCAGTTCTTAAAAGTTCTAGTTATTTTTTAACCCAGAGATGTTGAAAGTGATATTGGATAAGCTGCTGGAGTAGAGGCGCTGTTTGAGTATTCCGTCACACTAAAATATTCAGGGAGGGTACGGGTCTCTGTCCCCAGAGAATAGGCTGAGACTGCAGCATGAGAATCCCCTTCCTTCCTGCTCCAGCCCCGCCCCAATGGCAGCACCTGCATTTGTGCATCAGGTGCTTGGGATATTAGGAAGTGGAAGAAGTCCCATTTTGATTCCTGATTCTGATTAGAACATTAGTAAAGAATCAAAATAATTGGCATATTCTTCTCACAACTACCTCCCACCACTACCTCTACTCGCAGAGGATTTCTTTTTTTTTTTTTTTTTTTTAGGCAGAGTCTTGCTCTGTCGCCCAGGCTGGAGTGCATTGGTATGATCTCAGCTCACTGAAACCTCCACCTCCCGGGTTCAAGTGATTCTCCTGCCTCAGCCTCCCGAGTAACTGGGATTACAGGCCCTCGCCACCACACCCAGCTAATTTTTGTATTTTTAGTAGAGATGAGGTTTTGCCATGTTGGCTAGGCTGGTCTCAAACTCCTGACCTCAAATGATCCTCCTGCCTTGACCTCCCAAAGTACTGGCATTACAGGTGTGAGCCATTGCTCACGGCCACACAGAAGTAGTTTTTAATACACATCCCTTCACTTTTGAGCCAGAAATACCAGATTAATTTTTCCTCACACAGCTCCCTCCTATATCCTTTCTATCCTCTCTATCAATCAATACCAGCCCTGTTTCTGCCTTAAGAGAGATGATGAGCAGTTGGCATTTTCTGCTTTGTAGGAGTTTCACCAACAAAGTACATACATTTCATCCTAGATGAGATAGAAAAACACTCAATGTAAGTGTTCTCAAAAATATTTGTATTGTGGCAAAGGCAGGGAAAATTTTTTTTCTGAACATAGATGAATTACTTTGATGTGAGACAGAGGTAGAAGCAGGATGGAATGAACCATTTTGCTCTCCACACAGCACAGGAAGACTGTGTGATTTCTCTTTTGCACACATGCACACTCTTTGTCTCTCTCATAAAAGCACCTTAAAACTGTAAGTAGTCTGAAGTAGTTCTTAGGGGTTAACAAGTCCAAATAATTACCATGATAGGTTCAATAATAATTCATTTTATTTAGATGAATGCTCAGTTTCCTTTGAAATTCAGACTAGTAGACTATGCCTGCTGATAGTATAATAGAAAATTGTATAAAGGAAATTACTTTCCTGGATATGAAACGAAGAAATTTATACAAGTAAATATGACCAATTCTGTACTACACAACTAAAGAAAAATATATAGACCATATTATGGATTTTTATAATAGGTCTAATATTAAGAGCAAATAATAAGAGGAATAAATACTACTCAGGTTGAGAAATTATTTTTTAAAGCGTTACAGGTTCATGTCGTTATTAGAAAGGAAGTAGGAATTGAGCATGCCTTAAAAACAAAAGGTAAATTGGAATTCTTTGGCAAGGCAAATATTGAAGTCAAGGAGTCAAGGACACAAGCATTATAAAATACTTAACAAACTTCAAACACAAGAGTTACTGGGAGATTGGAAAATTGTAGTACAATTCTAGATTAATGTCTGCCTGGTTTCCCGAAAGGAGATTTTACCGAGAGACAGAATTATCCACTAAATGGTTGCACTGGAAAGCTTCCCTTGCAAACACCCAATTTTTTTTAACTATTAAATGTAGCATACCATGATACTATGTAAGCAAACTCAGATACTGCTTCATTGCTATTATTATTATTATTATATTTTGTTACATTTTCTACTAACAAACTGCATAGTATTATATATTTTCTTGTTTTCTGGGCACTATACTTCTGATTATATTGTTCTATCTCATCAAACCTATAGAAGTCTACAGGTAAAGTTTAGTGGATTTTGTATTTTGCCCAATACTATCTAGAATACAAAGCTGTCCAGTTGGAATTGCAAGATTCGCTTATTTTGCAGAATTTAAACTCTTTGACTAAGCTGGACGTGGTGGCATGCACCTGTAGTCCTAGCTACTTGAAAGGCTGAGACAGGAGAATTGCTTGAGTCCAGGAGTTCAAGGTTGCAGTGAGCTATAATTGCACCACTGCACTCTAGCCTGGGTGACAGAGTGAGACCCTGACTCTACGGAAAAAAAGAAGGAAGAAAGGAAGGAAGGAAGAAAAGGAAGGAAGGAAGGAAGGAAGGAAGGAAGGAAGGAAGGAAGGAAGGAAGGAAGGAAGGAAGGAAGGAAGGAAGGAAGGAAGGAAGGAAAGAAGGAAGGAAGGAAGGAAGGAAGGAAGGAAGGAAGGAAGGAAGGAAGGAAGGAAGGAGGGAGGGAGGGAAGGAAGGAAGGAAAAGAAAGAAAGAGAGAGAGAGAAAGAGAGAAGGAAGGAAGGAAGGAGAAGAAGAAGAAGAAGGAAAGAGAAAGAAAGAGAAAGAAGAAAGAAGAAAAAAAGAAAGAAAAAGAGAAAAAGAAAGAAAAGAAAGAAAGAAAAAGAAAGGGAAACTATTTGAACATTTCCAAATAGAGAAGAACTCCAAAGTTCTTCTCTTTGGAGAACAACCATTCTTCACAGGATTTAGATTGTGATAAATAAAACTGTGACCACAATTTTACAACTCCCTAAAAGATGGCAAGCCTTTTAACTTCAGTGATTTGTACTTCCCTTAGCATCCACCCCTTCTCCTAAGCATGGTTGCTGAATACTTAGACCTTCAGAATAGACAAAGACCAGCTGGAAGTATCACACATTTCCACTTGGTTCCAGGTGTCATGTGGTAAAATGTATAGAACCCAAGGCCCTGAATGACTTTTGGAATAAACAATAGTTGCTTTCTGGTTTAGGTCTAAACTGTGAACATGAAACAGAGGAATTGCTGACACTCTGCCTGCTTCAAGGCAAAGTAAAAATTAAGCTCAGCATGCCATCACATACTTACAAGTGACTTAGGTGAACATTCCTTATAATAGATTTTGAGAGTGCCAAGGTTTCCAATGAAATGGAAAATCATTAAAATGGCTTATCATTTATCATTTTGGGAAAAATGGAGAGACTACTGAATCACCTCTAGCAGTAAGTGACCCTTCATGGACTCTAAAGGCATCATAGACAATGGCCAAAACTATTAAATTCATGGCCAAATCAGGGAGACTTTTTAAAATATGGCTTCTGCAGTCACCCCCAATGGCAGTACAACACACTTATAGTATGTAAAGAAGTACACATGACACTTGATTTACTAAGCCTCGTTTTGCAGATGTTGATGAGCTATAGTTCACAGTTCTCTCTAATAATGCTAAAGCTTCATTTCAAAGAGAATACCATGTGTTTTAAAGAAAAATGTAATAGTGGTAAAATAAGATTATACAGGATACATGGTCTTCCATCATACAAATTTTTTGGAGAATGAAATAAATGACAGAAGAAAGCTCTTGCGTAGGCACTTGAAAGAATATTTTTAGAAGTTCTTAAGAATATTAGCAATTAAAGTGAGAAAGCTTTTATAATATAACCCAAAGTTTATCACTAATAAAAATATGTATAAAATTATAAATATGTACATATATTTACATATAAATATACAATATGAATATAAAAATTATACATTTATAGAAATATATAACATATACCTTTACATGTTATATTTATAATGTAAAAGTATACACAAATCTTCACATACAATTATACGCATACATGTATATAACATGTTGTTAATAGTGTAAGTACAGAGATTTTCAGTTTCTTCTTTGGCTTTTCTGTATTTTTCAAGTTTTCTACATAGAATGTATATTAAATTTGAATTCTGAAAAAATACACATATAGTTTGCTGGAAATTATTTAAGTCCCAGGTTTAGCACAAGTGGTGTTTAAGGCATCTATTCTTTTTGTTCAGTCAATCTCCAGTGTAGCGATTATAACAGATAAGATTTTTAGAGTCTAAAGGCCACAGGCTTCCTGTTCCTGATAGAAATGACACCCCTGTGAAATCTGCTTCATAGATGACAGTAGGTGACCACAACGATTAGTGTACTAAGAACCTCAGAACCCCTGGACCTGTGGGTGCCAAACCCTGTGGGACCTCTGTTTGTAAACTAATAGACTTAACTTCTCAGTCCAAGCAAATCTCTAATTTGGGCATGGGGAGTAAGAAAGAAGAAGTCCCAAGCCAAAGGAATTGTCTGTCACTGACAGTTTGTGGAAGGAATACAGGAGTGCTTTTATTCTAATCAATGGGTGCCACAATGTTAGCATATTTAAAAGATAATGACATAGACTTGATGGTCACAAAGGAATCATTTATGGAAAAATGAGCATTTGGGGTATTATTTCAGACTTTCGTATTTGTTCCATGTTTCAGAAAAAAAAAAAAAAAAACTCTGCTAAATTTCAAAGGAAACTTGAGCCTTACCATTCACATGTTCTGTAATTTCAAATAACTGTTCCAAAGCTGATAATGAAATTTTGTTTTCATTGAATGAAGATTGACTTCTAAGTCACTTTATTTAAATACTAAAAGCAAAGAGAAAAACCAGTCCTCTCCTGCCACTTTCTCTGGGCTCCCAGGCCCTGCATGCTTCCTAGTTAATCACACGCAATCCAAACATTCTGCACATACAGTGCACAGCCTCACAGCACTCCCCAGCTCAGCAAGCTCAGGGTCTAAGGCCTCTCCTATTCTTCCACATGGTATTCTAAAATACATATCGTGTACTTTAGCATTTTTAAAAAGTCTTGGTATATACATAGGAACTTGATATTTGATATCCGATTTTTTCCTATTTCATATTTTTAATAAACTTAATTTATTGTGCCTCGTTTACACTTGCATAAACTAGAAGGTGGTATATCCTTTTAATTGTAGTTGTCAAAAATATGTCACTCTACTTTCACGCAAATCAAGGTACATTTAGAGGCATCCTGCTCCGTTCTAAAATTAGGTCAGTTCACCCACACAATGTTTCCTATTTCATGAGGCCCTCCATGCCCAATGCCATCTGTTTTCTGCTGCTCCCTCCCCCATCCACTAATACCCTCTCCCCGAGTAATATTTTTCTGCTTCTGTATTCCTTTTTTATTCTCTTTCTGTGACAATGTCAAAGACAATAGCAGAACCAAAGAGATATTGTATTAATCAAGAGAACTGATACTAGCTACCATAATAAACAAAGCCCAGTTTTCAGTGATTTGTCATAATATCAAGTTATTTCTTGCTTATGCAAAGTCCAATATCCTCGTGTCAAAGCAATGACTCGGAATCCCTTCTCCTTTCATTCTGTAGTGTCACTGTCCTTTAGGCCCTCAGAATCCTTCATTTCTATCAAGGTGGATGGGAGAAAGAATGAAAGAATGGAAGCTTTCGTGGAATATGTGGTCATCATCACTAGAAGTGCACTGGCCAGCACTCAGTCATGTGGTACTGTCTAGATGATGGACTGGCTAGGAAATGTGTGTCAGGAAAGAGCAGATGTAGGTAAATACCAACTCCCTAGGCCACATACAGAGCCTCTCTCAATTCTTTACACAATCGTATCATCTCAGGTGGACCACTTTAATCCAGTGTGTATCTTCATGCATGCACTTCCCTTACCACTCCAGCCACCCTGCTTCCTTCTCTGCCTTATATATCTGGCATTATCTGCATTGGCCAGGCTGGAGTGCAGTGGCACAATCATGGCTCACTGCAGCCTTGACCTCTCAGGCACAAGTAATCCTCCTGCCTCAGCCTCCCAAGTAGCTGCGACTACAGGCGTGCACCACACGCCCGGCTAACTTTTAAAAATTTTTTTATACAGATAAGTTCTCACTAACTTGCAGACCAGTCTCAAACTCCTGAGCTCAAGTGATCCTCCCACTGCAGCTTCTCAAAGTGCTGAGATTACACGTGTGAGCCACCACACCTGGCTCTGGCATTATCATCTCAGCCCACCCAAAGCTATGCTTCCCACAAACCAAGTGTATTACTCCCTGCTGACTCACCACTCTATCTTGAGTTTCAAAAAAAAAAAATCAAAGGTTTCTAAAGTTAAATACTTGCCTTAGATTGTGTTAATTTCTTCAATTTTTGCAAGGAATAAAAACTAAGGGTGAAATAAGCTGATAGAATCACCACTGGCTACCATAACAAAAGCATTCATACCAAGCGCAAGGCAGGGCTCGGTGGCTCATGCCTGTAATCTTAGCACTTTGGGAGGCCTAGATGGGTGGAGTGTCTGAGCTCAGGAGTTCGAGCCCAGCCTGGGCAACATGGTGAAATCCCATCTCTACTAAAAATACAAAAATTAACTGGGCATGGAGACCCACACCTGTCCCAACTATTCGAGAGGCTGAGGTGGGAGGATAACTTGAGCCTGGGAGGCAGAGGTTGCTGTGAACTGAGGTCATATCCCCGCACTCCAACCTGGTTGACGGAGTACGACCCCTTCTCAAAAAAAAAAAAAATCACACCAGGTGCAAGAAACAATACAAACACAATAAAGAAAAATCCAGAAGAGATAGAAGCAGAAATAGTAACTTAAATTTTTCATAAAAGACTAATACAATAATTTTGGATAATCTGATACACGTTTACAATTCTTCAAAATTTCCTGAGATGAAAAGATAAATCCTCTGCACCAGGACAGATAGCCCGAGTTACTAGTTTCATAACTAGAATTATGAAAGAGGAGTGCTCAAAGGAACAAGCTGCATTTGGAAACATTTTGCAATCTTCGGACCTGAGATCAGTGACCCAAAAGATGAGTTAAAATATTCTGAAAAACAATCTCTTACAATAGACGTCACTAAGCCAGATATGATCCTTCCGCAGGAAAAAAAGGAAAAACCAACCATGAAAAGATCTTACCACTTCCTCTGGAATTCAGAATCATCTGAAACACTGCTGGGGAAGAAAATAGAGGGAAATATTGCTGTATGTCTTAGTCTTTGCTTGTATCCATTCAATTAATCTTACAGTTTTTCAAACTCATTTTTTGGTTTATCTTATTAACTCTTTTATCTGTATTTCATATGGGAATATGACAGTCCTTTTATTTAAATTACCCTACCATTACTATTGAAACTTTTTAAATCAATATTGTTCTAAAGCTTTATTTATATCAGGTCAGACGTTTTTCCTGGCTGGATAGGGTAATAGTAGTTGTAATAATTAAAAGTGAAGAAATAACTTAGATCAGAATTTTTAAAAATGTCCTTGGCTTTTTTACTTACAGGAAATTGTGGATTATTCTTTTCCAGAAGGTAAAAAAAAAATCTTGTGTGAGTAATAAGACAAATTTTCACACAAATAACCAATAACATGAGCTAGACAGATGTTGTTTATAAATTCTTTTACTTGTGCCATTTCTTTGGGAAGTTAGGAAAAAGAAAATCCCTTAAAGTACAAAATAATAGATGCTTTGCCATTGGGACCCTATTATAATATGCAATTGACAAAGTTCAAGTGGATTTTAATATTAGTAGTCTAAACTGTAAATTCATGAATGCTACTGTAATTGGGTTCTTTTGGTTGCAGAAAGATCTACTTGTAACCAGCTGCTGTGATAAAGGGCAATTAACAAATAAAGTTACAGGAATATTTCATGGAAGCTATAGAACTCTCTCCCCTCTCTGTTTCTCCCCTTTGTGTCTCTCAACTAGATGTCTATGCTTCCCAGTTAATATGGAAGAAAACGACTGGCAACATATACCAATGTATCCTCCATTTAAGAAAGTACCCCAGGCTAGGCATTGTGGATCACACCTGCAATCCCAGTACTTTGAGAGGGCCAGGTGGGCAGATCACTTGAGTCCAGGAGTTCAAGACCAGTTTAGGCAACATAGCGAAACCTTCTCTCTACTAAAAATACAAAAATTAGCCAGGCGTGGTGGCACTCTCCTGTAATCCCAGCTACTCGGGAGGCTGAGGCATGAGGTTGCTTGAATCCAGGAGGGGGAGGTTGCAGTGAGCCGAGATTGCATCACTGCACTCCAACCTGGGTGAAAGAGTGCGACCCTTTCTAGAAGGAAGGAAGGACAACTAAGTCCCAATTCTTTTTCCTTTTCTTTGAGACAGGGTCTCTCTCTGTCATCCAGGCTGAAGTGCAGTGGTATAATCTCAGCTCACTGCAGCCTCGACCACCTGTACTCATATGATACTCCCACCTCAGCCTCCTGAGTAGCTGGGACTACAGGTGTGTAGCAGTATGCCCAGCTAATTTCTTTTTTTTTTTTTTTTTTTTTTTTTTGTAGAGGTGGAGTTTTGCCATGTTGCCCAGGCTGTTCTCTAACTCCTGGACTCAAGCCATCTGCCCACCTTGGCCTCCAAAAGTGCTGCGATTACAGGTGTCAGCCACCGCACCTGGTCTAAATCACAATTCTAACTTCCTGCGAATGGATCTGATTGTTCCAGTTTAAATCCGAATTTCAGTCTCTAATCACCTTTGACAGTGCTAAGTCATTTTGTACAAATGGTGATCAGAGGCCCACTGCTGGTACAGTTCAAAAAAACACAACATACAGCAATAAAAAAAAATGCCAAGAACAGACAGGGCACGATGGCTCACGCCTGTAATCCCAGCACTTTGGGTGCCTGAAGTGGGAGGATCACTTGAGGTCAGGAGTTTAAGACTAGCCTGGCCAACATGGTGAAGCCCTGTCTTTACTAATGATACAAGAATCAACCAGGCATGGTGGTGCACACCTGTAATCCCAGCTACTCAGGAGGCTGAGGCACAGGGATCAATTGAACCTGGGAGGCGGAGGTTGGGGGCAGTGAGCCAAGACTGTGCCACTGCACTCCAGCCTGGGTAACAGAGTGAAACTGCATCTCAAAAGCAAGCAAACAAATGCCAAGAACAATGTTAACATTAAAGCCAAGAAAACTTAACTTGCGCAATGAATAATCAGCTACTTTAATGGCAATTTTTTATTGATCTGTTTTCATAGGATGCTGAATGCAATCTCAGTGAGTTAATTATAGATCCAGATTAATGGATCTTTTTATATATATATATCTTTATATATCTTTATATATATATATTTTTATATATATATAAAATGATGTGATGGAACTACATCATTGGCTTCAACAGACATATTATAACTATGAGAGATTCCCAAAGACATATCTTGAGACTTGTATCGTCTTCTCACTGTGTCTATCCAAATCTTATCAATTCAAACTTTTATAACTTTGATTTCTTCCTTTAAATTATTACTTGTTGTCAAGTCCACAGTGCTTCAGGACATGCAATTCATGAACACCATCATGTGGATGTCATCCCCTGGAGTTCTACTCCACAGCAGTTCTGTTCATCTGATAGAATGTTTAAATTCTTTTGTAGTTAGTTATGTTTTTTGTGCCTATAACCTACTTTTCCAACTACATTGTAAATTTGTAGAGGCCAGGGATCATGCATTCCTGTATTAGTTACCTACTGCTGCATAACAAATTCCACCAAGATTTAGCAGCCTCAAACAACAAACATTTATTATTCACATAATTTCTGAGGGTCAGGAATCCGGGAACGGCTTAGCTGGATCAAACTGTCAGCCAAGGTTGCAACCTCATGAGAAATCATCCGATGGCTTGACCATGCCTACAAGATCCACTTCCAAGATGGCTCACTCAGATTGCTGTTGGCAGAAGGTCTAAGTTCATACCAATGTGGTATTCTCCACAGGGCTACCTGAGCATCGTCACGGTATGTCAGCTGTTTTCCCCAGAGTCAGTGATCAGAGAGAGAGAGAGAGAGAGAGAGAGCGAGCAATAATCAGGGTGCCTTTTTGTGACTTAGTCTCCAAAGTTACACACCACAACTTCCACTTTATTCTATTGATTAGAAGCCAGTCATTAAATCCAGCCCTCACTCAAGGGGCAGGAAATTAGACTCCACCTCTTAAAGGGAGGAATATAAAAATATTTGTGCATGCAATTTTAGAAGTACCACACCATTTTGATGGCATCTTCAGAGTCTACATTTGAGCCAGTACTCAATTTTTATTTTTACTCTGACTGATCACGGTGTACAATACTGAGAAAATACACCCAAGTGAAATATAGGAGCAAATCAAGCTCATATCTCAGAATATTTGCTTTTGTTTCCAGCTTTCTAGAAAAAGGTTTGACTTACATGTTTATCAATTAATTAACACATTTATCCTTTCCTGTTATAACCATTATTTAGGGGGCCTAATTATATGTCAGACACTGTTATATAGTAAAGGGACACAAATAAATCTTTGTGTGTCTGCTCTTACTGTACTTTAGAATCACCCTGGAGAAATTTAAAAAATAATTTTGCCAGACCCCAGCCCAGAAGATTAAATCAGAATATTTTGGAGAGTAGGGCTTGGAATTGGTATTTTGTACAATTCTCCAGATGGTTCTAATATACAGCAAGGGACAAGCTCCACCAAACTAGATAATTTTGGATGTCTTTTCCATGACTTGTTCTCTTCCATAACAGCCTTCTGACATTACAACAGTTACCCTATGCAAGACCAAGGAGGTCCAGCTGACAGTTCGGGGGGGCGGGGGAAATGTGTGTTTCTTGATCCTTTGGCACAAGGTGCATGTTTAAATGTTTGGGTATATGAAAATTATATTTCCTATTGCTCATTATTTTCCTAGATTGACAGAGGATGCCCTGGATGCCACTTGTATCTCAGAACTAAGATTGTAACTAAATGGGAGATAGAATTTCTCTCAGCTTGGGTTGGAACAGGAGTTCAAGAGATCAAAGAGGCCTCCTCAGAGATTCACCGAAAGGGAGGACCTGGGATACAAACTTTCTTGGAGTTTGCTTGCTGAGCTTAAGACTAGATGGTTGCCCATCTCATATAAACGTTGCACCCCAGGTAAAGATGGAAGCATCAGCTTCCTCCTCCAGCTTCCTCCTTTCTTATTTCTCTATTTGTCAAGCTTTACAAAGTCGTTTCTCTTTGACTGGCTACTGACAGTCAGAGTTCAGTCAGCTCCTGGGTGGAGATGAGTTTAGTGAAAAACAGGGTAACTTGAAAACACCACACCTATAATTGAAGATTTCTGAAGGCCTTTTATGATCTATCTTTTCTAGTTATTGCCTCTCACCTATCCAACATCAAACCAGCTGAGTCCACAATCCAGGTAACAGTTGTTCAGGCTTGGCATCAAACAACACTTGGGACTCAGGGCATGACTCTTCAGTGAGATTAGTCGTAACCTAAGAGGCATCTCTGGCTATTTTCGAATTACTTCCATTGCAAAAAGTACTGAATTATTTGTTGAATCATGTCATTTTCTTGGAGAAACCTCTGCCTCCAGAATTCAAGGGATTCTCCTGCCTTAGCCTCCTGAGAAGTTAGGATTACAGGCAGGTGCCAAAACACCCAGCTAATTTTTTTGTATTTTAGTAGAGACAAAGTTTCACCATGTTTGCCAGGCTGGTCTCAAACTCCTGGTCTCAAGTGATCATCTGCCTGCCTCGGCCTCCCAAGGTGCCGGGATTATTAGCGTGAGCCACCACACCTGACTCCACTAACTTTCCTAAAAGCTATTTATAATGATCATCTCTGTGTTACAGAAGAGGAAACTGAAACCAAGAAAAAAATAAGACCATTGCCCAAAAGTCATTTCCACTTCAATCTTTTCCTCTGGCTTCTTTTCTAGCTTGCTTTCTGTTCTAGCATCATTTTTTTTTCTATTTTTTTTTTTCTCGATTGTTCTTTCCCTTTCATTTGCCTCTTTGACTTTCAGGAATAAGAAATTCATTCTTAGAAGCATAAATGTTGAACACAAGAAAAGACAAGTAAAACCTGAGTCAACTTGAAGCTGCTGCTCAAAGAGGGGGGAAAAAAATCCAGAACAAAGATTTATTCCTGACCCAAACTACTGTCTTCATAAGTTGGCTGGCTCACCTGACTGTCAAAACAAGTTTGGGAAGGAGGAAGAAATAGGTTTGCAACAACACTTGCCCCACTGCCCGCCCACTTACTTGAAGAGGAAGTTGGTAAACTTCACCTTTGGGACTCCAAATGGCCTAGCTGCAATTCAGCTCTAAACATTGTACTATCCTGTGGCCAAGCGCCCCAAGAAATCTGAAGGATTCAGACTGGTGAAGTGATAACCATAATAATGCCTTGCATTTGTATAACTCCTTGACAAAGAATGTTTTCATGTGTCATCTCATATACTCACTTATGTCATTCATTAAAGTATATGGGAGATCTAACATGAAAGTGATGATAGTGTTCCCCTAAATAAGCTCAAGACCTTGATTTTTTTTAAAAAAACCATACCTTTCTTGTCTATTTTGATAGTTTTCTAATGCAGTTTCATGGGGGAAAAATCACAGAGATGACCTGATGGTACAAACTAAAGCTATCTCTGGAGACATCTGCCTGAAGAGTCATGGGTAGTTTCCTCTTAATATTTGCAAGTTGGCAATATTCCACTGAAGTCTTGGACTCTGTTGGCTGCCTGTAAGACCTCTCCCTCGAACACCCCATAAGTCTCTACTGCTTTTCTACAGAGCTCATGAATGGGAAAGAGCTTAAAGTTATAAGGACTTGGAAATACTCTTTATAGAAAATCGGGGAAGTGAATCGGAGTAATTAACCTAAGGGTTTAACTAATCTTCACAGTTGGTTTGTGACCTATGATTGCATTAGTCTCCTTAGGATTTGTCAAGAGAACTTGCATGAGATTAATATCCTCCCCTTAATCCCTACTTTTAATAGAGTTTTGTTTAGCCTCATGTTCTCAGCTGCCCTGTGCCCCTGCAAGAAATCCTTCCCAGAGGTCTGTTAGAGGTGGTTCATCAAATGGAAAGAATGAAATGGTAATCCCTACCAAACACTGAAATTTCTAAATCGAGGCAGAATTTTTATCATTATATGTAAAAAAAAAAAAAAAAGTTGGGAAGTCCTCACACCTCCTAGAAGCAACACTCATTTAGAAGGTTGTTTGGTTTGTTTCCAAATGAACAGGAGCTCTACTTTTGCAAATCAGACAATTTTAATTAGTCAACATATAAAGCATCCTTCATCTAACTTTACATACATAGGATGAACATTTAATGTGTCATTTAAACCAAGACATTGTGAAGAGCAAAGGAAGGCATTAAAAACAATCACAACAGGATGACACATGCAAACATGGACTATCCAGGGTAAAACAGGGCGTGTGGCCAACCTGCACATACATCAATACTTGAAACAGTTCTTCTCTAGTCCTCATGGTTTTTGTTATATTGGAATATGGCAAGGATATTGTTCACTTTCTTTTTTATATGGAGAAGTAAATTTATTCAAGTTTCTTGAAAAATAATCCTACATTCTAAATCTCCGCTAATCTGTTTTGAATCTCATCATGTATTTTATTTCTATGAAACTGAGATGTAGGCTTTCCACATAGCTATATTTTTGTGAATCCTCCAGAAGATTATTTAAAAATACCTACAGTTTTTCCCACTATTTCAACATTTATTCAAAGACACTTAGTTTTATTTTGAACAACTTTGAAGTTTATTTTGGAATAAAAGTGTCAGTTTTTCCCCAAAATTCTCCAAGTTTTCATAGAACAATGGATTTACTTTTTAGAAGAATATTGAGTATCTGAATATATCAACACCTTACTGTTGGTTATCAGATGTCAAAACTGACAATCTCCATCCCCCACCCCATGAGTCAGTTGCCTGCCTAATTTATGATAGAGATGTAGAAACATAGACAGAGATAGATAGTGCTGGGGCTTAGAACACAATATCCCAAAACACGGCACTTCGGTATGCTGTGTAGTTGGAACTGAAGGAGACTGGAAGGGCTTCAGAAGCAAGAAGTTCTCTCTGACCGTCTCCAACCCTCCTTTCTCCTTTCCCACTTCACCTCTGAGCAGATCACAGAAACTAGAACTCTTCGTCCCAAAGCAATTCATAAAACCCGGGTCACTCTTTGCCCTTTTCCCTTTTCTCCTGAAGACCCTCATGTGACAAGTATCCTGCCCTATACCCAGAGGAAAGAATGCCAGGGAGGCCAAAAAGAATCTAATCAAACAGGACTTCTTAAGTTCCCCTAGTTTATGACCATTAGATCATAACCTTTTTGTCCAATTACATTTCTACATGCCTGTCCATTCTTCATTGAACCGAAACATAAACGTACTCGGTTTTCCCTGTGCCTTTAGGTCTTGATTTCTGAAGGCTCCCTATCACATAAAACTTTAATTAAATACATTTATTATGCTTTTCTTTTGCTAATTTGTCTTCTGTATTGAAGTGTCAGCCATGACCTTAAAAGATATTACCTTCTCACTTTCTACCCGTACGTTTCTGGCACCCAACATGGAGTGGCTGAGGCACTTGACTCACTCCGGAGCCTGCAGTTGAGATCCTGGGACAACTGACAAAAAGTCAGCAAAAAGGTTTAAAAAAAAAAAAAAGTCTTTACCAAGGTCAGTATTTCGGGATCTCTGCCTATAGTGCCCGTGGAGGGAAAGTGGAAGGTAAAAATTTATCTTTATCCTTTCCTTTCCAACTTCAGATTAGCAGAATAAAGTATTTGTTTGGATTGTAATTTGTGTGTAAATTTGGTTTGGGTGTACTCATTTGTTATTAATCCTTTAAACAAATGTGTTATGTTTTTCTCTTGTTAACTTGACTTCTGTTACAGGGTGTTGGGTATCGACCTTGGAATGGGTGAGGAAGAAGGACCTTGTTGTCCCTAATTTCATAGACAGATGATGGATGCATTTTATGGGTCTAATTCAAACACACACAGGAAAAATTGGTTTGAACACTCCAGATTTTAAGAGAGCTCATTTTGCTCCAGTTTTAATTTAATTATATTTAACATGGTGCTATGTATTTATTTTTCTCCTGCTATACATATATTTGTAAGATCTCTGAAATTCTTTGGAAGTAGGAGAAGTACAAAAAAAAAAAATAACCACACACAAGATTGTGATGGGGGGAAGGAACCAGGGAGTTTAGAACTGAGAAATTCAGAGATTTAAGCAATGGTCCACTGGGGGCAAAGATGACACCACATTTGCAAGAAATGGAGAGGATGTCCAGCATGTGATCCTCCACTCTGAATTATAAGGTCTTCTTGATTTATCTATTTTCCCCCTGTATTTGGGTGCGAATATTACCTTCCCTTTCTGCTGTAGTGTACATGGTTGTTTAAGGT
Organism: Macaca mulatta; assembly: GCF_049350105.2. NCBI lineage: Eukaryota > Metazoa > Chordata > Mammalia > Primates > Cercopithecidae > Macaca > Macaca mulatta. The sequence continues at coordinate 97,563,098 of NC_133411.1, forward strand.
AAGGGCACTAAGGAATTTCTGGAATACCTGTTCTTCAATAAAGTCATCAGCCATTTATGAACATTGTGCTCTAACTTGTTGGCATTGGAAAGTCATTCTGGATTTTGAGTGGGTAATGACATGATACAATATGCCTTAGTAAGATTAACTCATCAGTGAGTAAAATAATAACAGCTAACATTTTATATCATTCTTGCTCTTAATGGGTACGATTTTATATCTCCTGTATCATTGACTCTTCAAAAGAACCATATGTGAAATAGACACTTTAATTATCTCCGTTTTCCAGACAAAGAAATGGGAGCTATTTCTATTGAAATAACTTGCCAATTTCATATTACTATAAAGAGGTAGCACTAACAGTCAAACCCATGCAGTAAAGTTCTAAAGCTTATCTATCTGCTACATGGTCAGGACTACATTGACTAGAAGGAGACACTGAAAGCAGGAAAACTATGTAACAGATTATTGCATAATTCAGACATAAGAGGATGAAGCAAGGGGAAAGAAAAGGCAAGGGTGGTGCTACAAAGGAAGAGACAGTAGGATCGTGAAGTTCTTTGAAGTTGTCAGGTTGTAAAGAGAACAAAGACATATTCAGTTTGATTAATAGGAGTAATGTGGCTGGTAAAAAACACTGAAGAAAGTGAGACTGTTGCCAGGCACAGTGGCTCATGCCTGTAATCCCAGCACTTCGGGAGGCTGAGGTGGGTGGATCTCTTGCAGTCAGGAGTTAAAGACCAGCCTGGCCAACAAGGTGAAACCCTGTCTCTACTGAAAAAAAAAAAAAAAAAAAAAAAAAGCCTACAAAAATTAGCCTGGTGTGGTGGTGCATGCCTGTAGTCCCAGCTACTTGGGAGGCTGAGGCAGGAGAATTGCTTGAACCCTAGAAGTGGAGGTTGCAGTGAGCTGAGATCGCACCACTGCACTCCAACCTGGATGACAGAGCAAGATTCTGTCTCAAAAAAAAAAAAAAAAAAAAAAAGTGAGACTGTTGAGTGAGGGAATAACTTCTTGCTGGATATTTGGAATTTAAAAAAATCTAGAATGAACAAAGAAAGCTGGCATATTAATCTTGTTTACAAAAGAAAATGAAACACCCAAGTAAATGCTAGCTGTTTCTGCATTATGTTCCACTTCACTGAGAGGAAATCACATTGGTAGAATGTACAGGATGTCTCCTCACAAGAATCATTTAAAAAAAAAAAAAAAAAGTATAATTTTGCTGCAGAAATGAAAGGAACAGACTCCTGAAAACTTAATTTGTTCAAGATCACACACTTTGTGAATAGCCAAATCTTTTCTGTTTCCTTGATAATCTGTAATTATACATCAGAATATTCATCACTAATGATGATTTTCAATCCCTTAGGCAAGGAGAGCTCAGAGTGTGAAGAAATATGGAGAGAAGGAATGAATAAACAAACAAATAGATCTATGAATGGATAATATGTAAGTTTTAAGAATAAAAAAACCTCCACCTGAAATTCTCTTTTCCTACTTTTCCATTAAGCCACGTAGGTTCTTTTGTTCAAAACATTTCTCAAAACTTACCCTTTATTTAAAGGAAAAAAAAATCTTTAAATGGAAAATCATTGGTCTCTAGTTCTTTTGGATTTAGGTGTTTTGGGTTTTGTTTTTGTTTTTTTTTAAAGCGACCCTTAAAACACACTGATGTGATCTCAAGATATTTCCACTAAGCACCTATATAGGGGTTGGGCATAATCTCTTTCAGGAACCACAGCTATTCTAGAGAACTGGGCAGCAACTTTAGATCTTCAGTTTATTTGGAAATCTCTGTTAGGCCATATGTTATGATTCATTGGGCAAACATATCTTATACACTGCATGAGTCTTTGTATTTGTGCGAATATTGACTTATCCTTTAGCTTTTAAGGCACTAGTTGCAGGAACAGAGATTTCTTTCTGCTAAATGAATCTTGACAGGTGAACTTTCCATTGTTTGAAGGCATTTTTATTCCTTCCAGATATACATTAATTTATCTAGTTTATTGACTGGAAGTTGTAACTGAATTGCAAAATGAGAGCAACATGTTCTTTTCCTTCAGACAGATTCATGTCCATCAGAGTACATCATCTTCAACAACAGGTGACCAACCCGCTAGGTAAGTGTGAGGATTAATACGGCTTGGTCATATTTATATAATTTTCAAAGCTCTCATTAGAAAAGTGTTATGGTGGCCATAAAAAGTTGGTCTGCATCTACCTATGCTCAGGCTAAAAATCTGCTTTCCTAAACCCAACTTTTTTCTAAAGATATTGAGGAGTGGTAACCAGCTGTTTTCCAAATCAAGTTAACGTGTCCGTAAAACCAGTTAAAATTATAGCTGATGTTACTAGAACAGAGATCTTCAAATTTTAGCATGACTCAGAATCACCTGGAGAGCTGGACTCCATCCCTAGAGTTTCTGATTCAGTAGATCTGGATGGAGCCTGAGAATGGACATTCTAATACATTTCCAGGTGGAAGGGTTTCTCCTGGCCAGGGCATCACACTTTATGAACCACTGCCCTAGGAAGGCGCTCTCTTACCATTGGGACTGCAAGAGCAATAATATCAAAGAGCAATAATATCAAAGAGTAATTGTGGAAACTTCTCTAGACAGATTAAGATGTGCTCATTTAAAATTAGATCTGGTTTTCTTGTTGTTTTCTTATTGTTTATTTGTTTGGAAGGAAGTTGTGAACTAAAAAACAGAGATTGCTCCTAATACTCCTCCTGTCTTGATCTAAAGTTACTTGATTAAATTTCTGTCAGTGTCTGCATCTGAATCCAGTACCTCTACTCTCACATCCTCTCCCTCAACTAAAACCAAAAATAAAACAAAACAAAGCAAATATCTAAACAAAATGCTGTGGTCTCTTACCAGCACTTAAAAAGTTAACAACAGCGCCAAATAGAATTGCTCAAGGCAGTGGAGGTTAAACCAGCATTTGGAAATGCTGTGAGAACACAGATAGTTTAAACTGTAGAAGAGGCCTGAGGAAATAACAGAGGAAAACTTTCCGTTCAAGGTTCCAGTTGCCAAGGAGTTTGTGTAGGTTGCCGGAGACCTCACCCCTCCGTGGCTCCTCCGTGACTCACTGTGTCCCTGGGAAGCCTTGGACTCAGCAACCAGCGAAAACTCAGAAACTGTGCCTTTGATCTTACCAGGATGAAATGCCCCAGAGAGCTTTGGTTTCTAAAACATGGATGTTTTTGATCAAATAGACAGTAGCAGAGCCTAGACTCCGATTCCTAGAACTCGGCCTGATTATGACCCAGGTGGAAAGGTTGAGATTAGAGAAAACCAAGTAATGGATCCCCCTGGAGGTGCAGGAGAGAGGGAGGAAGGACTCACATACCCTTAGACCCGGCTCAGATGTTGGGTGGAAATTGGTTTGAAAATTGGTACAACCAATCCCCTTGGCTTAGCACCCTAATCTCCACCATCTTAGGACCCCTCATCCTGCTCACGCTCATCCTGACTTTCGGGCCATGCATACTCAACCGCTTACTCACCCTTATTAAGAATAGATTAAACATAGTACATGCTATGGTTCTGACCCAACAATACCAGACCCTCAGGACTGAAGAAGAGGCTCAAGATTGAGCCTCTGACACAAAAAGAGGAGGGAATGAAACTAGGCCTCATAAAACTTAGAAACTAGGCCTCATATAGAAAAAAAATTATTACCAGGTGGCTCTGGATAGGGTCCCACCCTGCCTCGATAAGGACCCACCCTGATAGGGTCCCACCCTGCCAATTCCGGGAAACTTCCCACCCTGCCAATTCCGGGGGTCCCACCCTGCCTCGAAGTTCCCGGAATCAACAACTCCAGGAAAAAACCTCATAAGGTCCTGCTCTAACCAATTAGCATAAGACACCTTGCTCAGGCCATAGCTAGACCCAATCATTTTGCGCCTTAAGCTTTGTTTGAATTTCGCGCCATAAGCTGTGTTTGAACTTGTGTTTGCCTATATAAACAACCTGTAACAAGCAGTCGGGGTCCCAGGGCCAACTTAGAGCTTGGGACCCTAGCGCGCTAGTAATAAATAACTCTCTGCTGTGAATCTCGTGTCGGTGATCCTTCGCGGCGACCCCTGCCCAGGAGGGAATCGACAGTTCGGTTCCAACAGTGGAAAGGTTGAGATTAGAGAAAACCAAGTAATGGATCCCCCTGGAGGTGCAGGAGAGAGGGAGGAAGGACTCACATACCCTTAGACCCGGCTCAGATGTTGGGTGGCTTGACGCTTCAAGGTCACTCCTGCTATGTTTCTGAAACCTAGTTCTGTGTGAATCCCCTTTTTTGAGAGTTGAATCACCTCCTACAGGTAGAAAATGACACACAGATGAAATGGCTTTTGGTTCTGGATTTTTATCCTTAGCCACTTCACATCTTGCCCTTGCAGGTCTGAATCCAATTCTAACTAGAAGCAAGTATATCCATTTTCCTTTCCTCCACAAAGAAGAATCCCTCATGCCGCAGTGCTTAATCAAACTTTTAGCTGGTTCAGATCAGCGCTTCTCACACTTTAATGTATGTACATATAAATAACCTGGGGATCTTGCTAAGAAGCACGGGCTAATTCTGTAGGTCTACACTGGGGCCTGAAATTCTGCCTTTCTAACCAACTCCCAGGTGATATAGAGACTGCTGCTCTGAGGACCAGGCTTTGAGTAGCAAGGGGATGAGTTTTCAACTTTGGTTACCCAATAAGGTCACCCTGAGAGGCTGATTGCTGTTTGCTGGTTTTTAAGACTAACACTCAGGTATCCAGAGACTGATCTGGAGTGGGGCTTCATATTCCTTAAGAACTTCCTCTGTTATTTATGATTACGCAACCAGGATTGAGAAAACAAATCCAAATGAATGTTTTTCAAACTGTAAGTAGCAATCATTAGTGGATCGGAATGAGAAATAACATTTAAAATATTATTTAAATGAAACAGAATGGAGCAGAACACAGCAGAGCACATTATAAGAGTGTAAGTATTGTTTTGTGAAACTTTTTAGCTACGTACCTATGTTACTATAAAGCTCTCAATGTTTATTACTAAGAATTAGTCAAAAAACTTTGAAAGTCTGTTGCAACTACTTAACTCTGTCATTGTAGTACAAAAGGAGGTATAGACAACATGTAAATGAATGGGCATGGCTGTGTGAAATTTGTATTTCATATAATTTTTACATGTCACAAAGTATTTTATATTGATTGCTTTTCAACAATTTAAAAATGTGAAACCATTCTCAGGTCATGGGCTCTACAGCAAAACAGCAAATTGGCCAGCTTGGCACTTGGGACTTGCATAGGTTGTTGACCTCTTACCTAGATTGAGATATATTCTTTGTTTGGAGCCTAAACTTGATTTGATCAGTTCAGTTATAACAAATTGCCTCAGGCTTGGTCCCAAATTAGTCTCCTATTATGATTGGCTACTACAGCCTTTGTATTTTGATTTTAAAAACCTGGATTTAGAGGCCAGGCCTTTTGTGGTTGTTAGTAATAACAATAATTGTTGCTGTTAAGATAGTATGATACTTTGGGCTTTAAAAATCTATGTCAAAATCCTGTATTAAATATGCAAAGTAGTTTTGGCTAAGAATAACTGAGTAACTGGATGAAATATGTGTGTCTTCCCACCGCTTTATGTAGCAGCATTTCCCTTTGATAATAAAATCTCAACATTTCCATTAATAAATTGGCAGTTTATCCTAAAGAATAGATGTTTGAAAAGGTATGCTTTCAAATAAAAAATTGATGACATATAATGATCAAATGCAAGTAAGTTCCTTACAGGAAAATATGGTTCTTTTTTACTATTGAACAGAAAACTGAACAATTTCAATGAAAGCCATGGTTAAAACATGCTTCCCTTTTCTCAGTTACTGGGCATATTATACATTTTGTAGTAACTTGTTGGAACATTCTTTTTTAAGCTTTTCAATGGACCAGAGTTAAAAGCCTATTGGGTAACTTTTTGGGGTGGTGGAGAGTGTCCCACTCATTTTTGTCTACAATTGTAAGTATGTATTATATTTCCACTGTGTACTTGGTAATTGGCTCAGCCCTTGAAGATACGGTGTTAAAAATACAAACTTCCCCTGTAATCTCAGCACTTTGAGAGGCTGAGGCAGGAGGATTGCTTGAGGGCAGGAGCTTGAGACCAGCCTGGGCAAAATATTGAGACCATCCCCCCAACCCGCCATCTCTACAAGAAACAAGGCTAACAACAACAACAACAACAAAAATTAGCCAGGTGCGGTGGTGCACGCCTGTACACCTGTAGTCCCAGCTACTTGGTAGGCGGAGGCAGAAGAATCACTTGAGCCCAGGAGTTGGAGGTTACACTGAGCTGTGATGGTACCACTGCACTTCAGTTGGAGACAGAGCAAGACCCTGTCTTGAAAACAAACAAAAGTTTTTAAAAACCATGGCTTCTGAGCACACAGAGCTTACAAGATTGTAAGCAGATGATGGCAGAGGCCACTCTTAGGCAGTTACAGATAAATCTTTAATTACCAACTGTGATAAAACCAAATGTAAATGCTGTGAAGAGTGTGTTAGACACGACTCAGTTTTTAACTAGGTGTCTCATGGGAAGCATCTCTGACGAGTAACATTTTAGCTTTTATACAGCTTTTTGTAAAAAGTATAACTTTTATATAGGGTAGGTACATGAACAGATTTCCATTTTAATCTGTGAGAAGATCAAAATTCATGTTTGGTTTGGTCATCGTCAAGCACCAACAGAGTATGGGCATGTGGTAGAACTCAATAAGGTTTCACTATTGCTGTTAAGTACTCAGAATTACTTAGGCTACTGTTTCAAAAACAGGTAAGGAGCGATGTGCGAGAAATGAAAGTGGAAAGACCTGTTGAAAGATGTTGCAAGAAACGGTGGTATTTTGGACAAGAGTGCCATTGGTAGAGATGGGGCAAAGAAGAGAGTTCTCAAGCCTGTAATCCCAGCACTTTGGGAGGCCGAGGCGGGCGGATCACAAGGTCAGGAGATCGAGACCACAGTGAAACCCCGTCTCTACTAAAAATACAAAAAAATTAGCCGGGCGCGGTGGCGGGCGCCTGTAGTCCTAGCTACTCAGGAGGCTGAGGCAGGAGAATGGCGTGAACCCAGGAGGCGGAGCTTGCAGTGAGCCGAGATCGCGCCACTGCACTCCAGCCTGGGCAACAGCGTGAGACTCCGTCTCAAAAAAAAAAAAAAAAAAAAAAAAAAAAAAGAAGAGAGTCATGATGTATTTTAAAGATAGAATTAACAGTATTTTGTTATTATAGGGAGATGAGGAAGGGGGAAATTAAAGTCATTCCCAGACTGTGTGAAAAGAAACATGAAAAAAAAACTCAGGTTTCATGAGATGGATTAACCAGTTTTGAAAACTTTGCATTTGAGATGTTTATGAAGTAATCAGTTGGAGACAACCAAGTAGACAGTGGAATATACAGGCCTGGAAATCACAGAGAGGACTGGGATAGAAGTACAAATGCGGCGTCATTTGGCATGGGCATAATATTTTCTTTATTTTTTGTGATGAGTGCTAATTCAGTACCTGCTATGTATCAGGCACTGTTCTAGCTATTAGGAATATACAGTGAAAGAAAAACAACAAAGTTTCATATGAAGTCTTTTGAAGATAGAGTAGTCACGTCGACCAGAACATATAGTCAGAGACAATTGGGGAGAAAGGAGCATTTTAAGAAGTTGACAGGCGGGGCATGGTGGCTCACATCTGTAATCCCAGTGCTTTCAGAGGCCAAGGCAGGAGGATCACTTGAGGCCAGGAGTTTAAGACTAGCTTGAGTAACATGGTGAGACGCCATCTCCACCAACAAGAAAAAAAAAAAATTATCCAACCATGGTGGTGCAGCATGTATAGTCCCAGCTACTCAGGAGGCTGAGAACAGAGGATTACGTGAGCGCAGGAGGTCGAGGTTGCAGTGAGCCATGTTCATGCCACTACACTCCAGCCTGAGCAACAGGGCTAGACCCTGCCCCAATCAATCAATCAATATCTGGAAAAGTGTGTTCCAGACAAAGCGGACAGCAACTGCAAAGGCCCTCAAGGTGAAGTGCATTTGATGTGCCTAAGGAATTCCTAGAGACCGGTATGTTAGCAGTGAAGTAAGCAAAGGAGAAACTAGAAGAAGGAAGGGTCTGAATCATGCAGACACTTGTAGTCCACGGTATATTTTTCTAGATGGGATGGCAGTTACTGGAGGATTTGAACAGGGAAGTGATATAATCTGCATTACGTATCTTTAAAATTATATCTCCACTGAGAGTAGATTGTAGGGGTCTAGTGAGGAGCAGCAAGATCCATTAAGAAGCTCCTCGAGTGCTCCTATTCATATATTATGTTAGGGCTGTGCGCTGAGTTATGCGCCCAACATTCATATGTTGAAGACCTCACTCCCCTCATCTAATGATATTTGCAGATGGACCCTTTGGAAGATAATTAGGTTTCAATGAGGTGTTCAGGGTAAGGCCGCGTGATGAGATTAGTGCCGTTAGAAACAGAGGCATCGGAGAGCACTCTCTCTCTCTCTCTCTCTCTTTCTCTTTCTCTCTCTTTCTCTCTGCTCCACATCCCTCCTGTGAGGACACAGCAAGAGGACAGTCATCTGCAAGACAAGTAAAACGTCCTCACCAGAACTTGACTATGTTGGCACCCTGATCTAAGACTTCCAGCCTCCAAAACTGAGAGAAAATAAATTTCTATTGTTTATGCCACTCAGTCTGTGATAGTTTGTGATGGCAGCCTGAGCAGACTAATACAATTAGAAAGAAAAAAAAAATCTCTGGAGGGTGGTAGAGACCAGAAATACCCACTTACTGTGTTAGCTCGTCTAGCGCTATGCAGAGTTCCAATTCCCAATGTGAATTGGCTTGGCTTGAAAAAAAATTACTATGAATTTGAATAAGATTCAGTTCCTGAAGAGTACAGACAAAAGAACAGCTCTAAGCTCTGGCAGCTTGCTTTCCTCCTGTCAGTTTCTCTGTCTTATTCATTTATGGTCTCTGAAAAAGGCCGAGGCAAAAATGTAAAGAGAGCAGTTCCACAGGTTGGAGGATTAGTCAATTCTCCAAGGAGACTCAAACTCCATCTGCTGCTATTTATTAGATCACTCTGTGCCATAAAAACCTATTGATGAGTGGTAGCCAATGATATGCCATTACAACAATAGAGATAATGCAATAGCCATGTCATAAAATGGTTACCCCTCATCACAGCTATGTTTCAATTGTTCCTCAATGCACTGAGCGCATTAAAGGGCTGTATTCCAACCGCCAAGCAATTCTGGTGCAGGAGCTCCTTGGAGGCACCTGCTGTGAGTGAACGGTAATATTGTGACGATTATTACTGCTTGGAGAGCGATTGCACAGACACGTGCCAACTGCCTGTGCCAGTGCTGGACTGTGTAACAGAATGGATCTAAATTAAACTGAAAATGAAATCAGTTAACTTTAAATTGTTTAAGTTTCCCAACCAAGCAAAATTGCAAGTAGGGTGACTTACCCTGTTTAATTTTGTGACTATACTTTTGGGGACCAGCTGGAATGCAGCTGCATTGAGGCATAGAGTGTCCACTTTTTCTTCTGAGGAGTGAAAAAGCCTGGAAAAAGACAACCCATTTGTTTTCTGGATGCTTGTATCCATCCAATCTTATTTCTCAATCCAGATCACTGAAGAAGGTGAAGTATCTTCCCCCTAACATATTAAGTGAATTACACTGATATCAAATAACTTTCCCAGAGCTGAGTCAAACCTGCAGCCCAGGCTCATTGGCCAACTGATCCTAGCTTGGGACAGGTCAGAAGCCAACAAGAAGCCCCCAGATCTTGGATTCTACCCCAGCCTTTGCAGTCCTGGCACCATGTCCACAAAACCTGAAGAAGTCCTAAAATCCAGAGCCCCAGAACCCCAAATGGGATCACTGCAGTCCTAACTCTGTGATTCTACCCTCAAGCCACTGTTTCTATTCTCTCCAATACCAACTGCTCAGGGAACCCACTGAGAGGGAACATGCCCTTTCCTAATGCTGCTCAGTTCTAAAGGAGCTACAATGAGAAAGTTGCTGAGGTTTTCCCAAATACTAGTTTAAGAAAAAAAAAAAAAGATGAGGTTTGGATTAGAGGACAGAATGTCAGAATGTTCAACAAATATCCATGTGCCCTCCACATTCCCCAGTCTCCCTGAGGGTGAGATCTGGGCCGTATGACTAGTTCTGCAAATAGGATAAGAACAGAAGGAGCAGAGTCATTTCCAGCTCTGGCCTCTCAAGACACCCCATCCTCCAAACCTTCCCCTGCCTTCCCACTTGGAGACAACTGGCCCAACTATAACTACAAAATGGTGGGAGCTGTCAGATCTGTATCAGACCAGAATGTGAGGAAGAAATGTAGATATCTTTGTTGTAGGAAACCACCGAGGCTTCAGGAGTCTGTGTGTTGTTGCTGCCGGCACTGATAATCCTGAATATAGACTGTCTTCTGACTGCCTCACTGAATTGGTATTCAGACACTGTACCTTGTGGTTTGGCCAATCTGATGCATGATTTTGAAGTCCTGGTAGCAACCATCTTTACGATGTCCAAGAAGTAGTAGTCTCAAAGTTTGTATTAATGGGAGAGAAAGCTCCATTAAATGCTTAGTTAAATGCATTATGCATTACTGACTATATGTACAAAGCAGTGAGCTGAAAAGTGGGGTAAACACCAGAAAAGTACAAATCATATCAAGGAGGTGACCTGAGAGGCATGGAGCATTTCCAGATAAAGCAGTTAAATAACAATGGTTCTCATAAAGAAATGCAGAATATGGGAAGACCAGTGTGGGTTGGACGTACGTAAAAATTCTTCAGGTGTAGGGGGCCCTGGAGGTCAGGTGTGATGGGCTGAATTGTGCTCTCCTCCCCCAAATTCATCTGTTGAAGCTCTAACCTTTGGTATCTCAGACTGTCACTGAATTTGGAGATAGGGAATGTAAAGGGGTAGTTAGTTAAAATGAGGTCATTAGGGTGAGCTCTAATTGACATGACTAGCATCCTAATAAGAGGAGGAAATCAGGACATAAACGCACACAAAGGGAAGATCATGCAAAAACACAGGGAGAAGATGGCCATCAACAAGCCAAAGAGGCCGGGCCTGGTGACTCACGCCTGTAATCCCAGCACTTTGGGAGGCTGAGGTGGGTGGATCACTTGAGCCCAGGAGTTCAAGACCAGACTGGGTAACTGGCAAAACCCGATCTCTACCAAAAATACAAAACAAAATTAGCCGGCCATGGTGGCTTGCACCTATTGTCCCAGCTACTCAGGAGGCTGAGGTGGGAGGATTGCTTGAGGCCAAGAGGCAAAGACTGCGGTAAGCAGAGATCACACCACTGCACTCCAGCATGGGCAATAGAGTGGGACCCTGTTTCAAAAAAAAAGAAAGAAAGGAAAAGAAACCAACCCTACTGATACCACAAACTTTTAGTCTTCAGAGCTGTGAGAAAATAAATTCCTGTTGTTTACGATGCCCAGCCTGTGATACCGTGCTGTGTGGTGGCACTCGCAAACTCATGCAGGCAAAAGTTTCTCCAGAGAAAGAGTGAGACAGTAGTCTATGCAGTATTATTTCGCTGAACTAAAGCACAGTGGGGAGAATAAACATCCTAAATTTGGAAGAAAGTAGGGAGAATATCTTCCCTGAAGATATTGAGAATTATAATTGGATGGATAACTTGGAGTAATATTTGTGAGGGTCTTTATTCCCTGATTGAGAAATTTTGATATTATTCTACAAGTGAGTTGAAGACTGCAGTACATAACAGTTTAAAAATATTACATCGAAATCTCCAGGGTGGGGTCCAAACATTAGTATTTTTAACAAGCTTCCAGGTTATTCTGACAGACCATCCGTAAATTTGAGAACCATGGCTATAAGCAGCTGGGAATTCCTAAAAGGATTGCATAGGCATTTTGCTGTATGGGTGATAGATAAAGAGGTAGGGGCATGCAGATATTCCACAGTGGAGCACTCCTTTATCTCTGATCTAGCCCTACCCAGAATAGTGGAAGCCTGCAACTACTGGGACTCAAAATATTAAATCCAGTGCCTCCTGGCATGTAAAAGTTCACCTCCACTTAGTTAATATTCATTCTTATTTAAAATAGCAAGCTTGTTTTTCTTTCTAAACTGTTTTATTGTTTTTAAATGTGTATACACAAAGTACCCCAAAATAAATAAATAATACTTGAATTATCACTATCTTGTCATAAGCATTTTATTAAACATTCCTTCTGTGATCTATCTGTGCATTTACTTGCATTGTATAAGAATGCAGTTCACATAAATGTGATGATGCTATTTGTGCTCTCTTAATCTATCACCCACTTCTCCACTCAAAAGTAGATTGCAAAAATACCTCCAAATCTTTATTTTATATCTACATCAAAAGTAGATATTTTATATCTACATCAAAATATTCCATTGTTTAGATGTTTTCTAATTATTTAGCCAGACCTCAACTAATAAGCACATAAATCACTCCTCATTTTTGACCCCTAAAAACAACACTGACTGGGGGTCACAGGGGAGAAGAGTGATAGCTAACATGTGCAGGGTTTCTTTTTGAGGTGGTGAAATGTTCTAAAACTGACTATGGTGATGGTTGCACATATCTGTGAATATACTACAAACCACTGAACTATATACTTGATATGGGTAAACTGTATGGCATGTGAACTATATCTCAATAAAGCTGTTTTTAAAAAAGACATCCCTTGCCCTCTCTCACCACTCCTATTTAACATAGTATTGGAAGTTCTGGACAGAGCAATCAGGCAAGAGAAAGAAATAAAGGATATTCAAATAAAAAGAAAGGAAGTCAAATTATTTTTGTTTGCAGATGACATTATCCTATATGTAGAAAACCTCATCGTCTCAGCCTAAATGCTTCTTAAGCTGATAAGCAACTTCAGTCAAGCCCCAGGATTCAAAATCAATGTGCAAAAAATTGCTAGCACTCCTATACACCAACAGGCAAGCAGAGAGCTGAATCATGAATTAACTGCTGTTCACAATTGCTACAAAAACAATAAAATACCTAGGAATACAGCTAACAGGAGAAGTGAAGGACCTCTTCAAGGAGAAATATAAACCACTCCTTAAATAAATCAGAGAGGATACAAACAAATGGAAAAACATCCCATGCTTATGGACAGGAAGAATCAATATCATGAAAATGGCCATACTGCCCAAAATAATTTATAGATTCAATGCTATTCCCATTAAACTACCATTGACATTTTTCACAGAATTGGAAAAAACTACTTTAAAATTCATATGGAATGAAAAAAGAGCCCGAATATCCAAGACAATCCTAAGCAAAAAGAACAAAGCTGAAAGCATCGTGCTACCTGACTTCAAACTATACTACAAGGCTACAGTAACCAAAACAGCATGATATTGGTACAAGAACAGACACATAGACCAATGGAACAGAATAGAGAACTCAGAAATAAGGCCACATACCTACAACCATCTCATCTTCAACAAACCTGATGAAAACAGCAATGCGGAAAGGATTCCCTGTTTAATAAATGGTGCTGAGAGAACTGGCCAGCCATATGTACAAAACTTAAACTGGACCCCTTCCTTACACCTTTTGTATATTCCTTGAGTAATATACAAAAATTTACTCAAAATGGATTAAAGTCTTAAATGTAAAACCCAAAACTATAAAAACCCTAGAAGAAAATCTAGGCAATATCATTCAGGACATAGGCATGGGCAAAGATTTCATTATGAAGATGCCAAAAGCAATTGCAATGAAAGCCAAAATTAACAAATGGTATCTAATTAAATTAAAGAGCTCCTGCAAAGCAAAAGAAACTGTCATGAGAGTGAGCAGACACCCTACAGAATGCGAGAAAATTTTTGCAATCTACCCATCTGACAAAGGTCTAACATCCAGAGTCTACAAGGAACTTAAACAAATTTACAAAAAAAAATACAAACAACCCCATTAAAAAGTGGGCAAAGGACGTGAACAGACACTTCTCAAAAGAAGACATACACGTGGCCAACAAACTTATGAAAAAAGCTCAACATCACTGATCATTAGAAAAATGCAAATCAAAACCACAATGAGATACCATCTCACACCAGTCAGAATGACTATTACTAAAAAGTCAAAAAACTGGCTGTGTGCAGTGGCTCACAACTGTAATCCCAGCACTTTGGGAGGCCAAGCTGGGCAGATCACCTGAGGTCAAGAGTTCGAGACCAGCCTGACCAACATGGTGAAACCCTGTCTCTAATAATACAAAAATTAGCTGAGCATGGTGGCCTACACCTGTAATCACAGCTACTTTGGAGGCTGAGGCAGGAGAATCACTTGAACCCAGGGCCAGAGGGTGCAGTGAGCTAAGATCGCATCATTGCACTCGAGGGTACAATGGGCGATCAGTGAAGCTCCATCTCTAAAAAAAAAAAGGCAAAAACAACAGATGCTGGCAAGGTTACAGAGAAAACACTTTTACACTGTTGGTGAGAGTGTAAATTAGTTTAACCACTGTGGAAGACAGTGTGGTGATTCCTCAAAGTTCTAGTGGCAGAAATACCATTTAACCCAGCAATCCCATTGAATTGCTAATGGATGCTGGGCTTAATACGGAAGTGATGGGATGATCTGTGCAGCAAACTACCATGGCACACTTTTACCTATGTAACAAACCTCCACATTCTGCACATGTATCCCTGAACTTAAACAGTAAAGATTAAAAAAAAAAAAAAAGACATCCTCACAACTACATTTATTCACCCTCTTCAGTTATCCTAATGCAAATTCTGAAATATGTACTCATTAAGAGGCTCAATAATTAAGTATTAATGGATTAATAATTAAGTATTAATGGATTAATAATTAATAATCCAGGGAATTTCATTTTACAGATGAATACATGCTTTTAAAAAAATACACCTGAGGCCAGGCGCAGTGGCTCATGCTTATAATCCCAACATGGGAGGCCAAAGTGGGAGAATCACTTGAGCCCAGGAGTTCAATACCAGCCTGGGCAACATAGGGAAAGCCTGTCTCTACAAAAGAATTTTTAAAAGTTAGCCAGGTGTGGAGGTGTGCACCTGGAGGCCAAGGTGGTAGCATGGCTTGAGCCCAGAAGTTTGAGACTAGCCTGGACAACATAATGGGACCCTATCTCTACAAAAACTTTAAAAATTAGCCAGACAAGGTGGTACACCTGTGATTCTGCTACTGAGGAGGCTGAGGTGGGAGGATCACCTGAAATTGGGATGTCAAGGCTGCAGTGAGCTATGCTCATGCCACTGCACTCTATCCTGGGTGACAGAATAAGACCCTGCTCTGGAAAAAGAAAATAATAATAATACACCCAAAATACACTAATATGAGAATATGTATTTCCCCTCATAATTACCAACACTAGGTTTTGATGACCTTTTTTTCATTTTGAAAATCTAAGTTGTAAAAGAAAATGTTTGTTATGTTAAAAATTTGATTCGTATCTTTCCTTATATTGGTTATCTATATTTCTTCTTTGTGTATTACCTACTTATTTATTTACTTTGCCTCTTTTCTTAAATTGAAAATCGCTTTCTAAGATTCTTTTGAATTTTAGAGAAATTGTCCCATGTCTTTGAACCATAAGGATGTGATATTTTTCAGGAATATTTCTGTAAAATTAGTACAGTTGACCCTTGCACAGCATAGACTTGTAATGCATGAATCCACTTATACATGGATTTTCTTCAGTCTCTGCCACCCCTGAAATGGCAAGACTAAGCTCTCCTATTCCTCTTCCTCCTCAACCTACCCAGTGTGAAGACAACAAGGATGAAGACCTTTATGATGCTCCACTTCCACTTAATGAACAGCAAGTATATTTTCTTTTTGTTATGATTTTCTTAATAACATTTTCTTTTCTGCAGCTTACTTTATTGTAATAATACAGAATATAATACATACGTGTACAAAATGTGTGCTAATCAATTGTTCATGTTATTGGTAAGGCTTCTGTTCAACAATAGGCTATTAGTAAAATTTGTGGCTCATGGGGAGTCAAACGTCGTACATTGGGTTTTTTGACTGTATAGGTGGTCAGTGGCCCTAACCCCCATCTTATTCAAGGGTCAACTGCAGTTGCAAAAAGTAGCAATGTTTCATCAAATCTAAAAACTTTCATGGTTTTTATTTTTTATTTTTTTAATTTTTTTGGAGACGGAGTCTAGCTCTGTCACCCAGGCTGGAGTGCAGTGGCGTGATCTCGGCTCAGGGCAAGCTCCACCTCCCGGTTTCACGCCATTCTCCTGCCTCAGCCTCCCGAGTAGCTGGGACTACAGGCGCCCGCCACCACACCCGGCTAATTTTTTGTATTTTTAGTAGAGACGGGGTTTCACTGTGTTAGTATGGTCTCGATCTCGTGACCTCGTGATCCACCTGCCTCGGCCTCCCAAAGTGCTGGGATTACAGAAATGCATTCATATTTTTATAGTACAAAAAGAAAAAAACTGCTAAGATATAAAGAGTATTAAAAATTAAGCTCAAAGTAAGTAGAACTAAGGAAACAAGGACTAAAAATCAATAAAATAAAAAATAAATCTTAAAAATCAACAAACTCAAAAGTTAGTTCCTTGAAAAAAAAGTGTAAACATGATTAACTCCCAATAAAACTGATCAAAAAAAGAAAACAGGAGAGGAAGAAGGGGGAAATTAAACTACTAATATCAGGAGCAAGAAAGGGAATATCACTACAGAGCTATAAAAATTAAAATGATAATGGGAAGACATCGTGAATAATTTTATGCCAATAAGGTAAAGGATCTATATGAAGTTAACAAATTCTTTGAAACACACACTGTATCAAAATTGACTCAAGGACAAAGAGAAAATTTGAATAACTTATCTCTGTTGAAGGAATTGCATTTGTAATGAAACATTCCTAAAAACAAAATATCATGCTCATGTGGCTGTGCTGGTGAATCACATCAAATATTTAAGGAAGAAATAAAACCAGTCTTGAATAACCTCTTTCAGAAAATAGAGGGAGAGCTTAAGCATAAAAGAAAGCAAATACGGTGGATTGGACTTCATCAAAATTAAATATCTCAGCTCATTAAGAGATACCATTAAATAGATGAAAAGACAAGTCACAGATTTGGAAAAATATCTGCTATATGATGGCACAGGACTTATATTTAGAATATTTAAAGAACTGCAAATCAATAATAAAAAGACAATAACCCAATTTCAAGTGAGCAAATGATTGCAACACTTCACACACATTAAAAAAACATAACTACTAAGTTCAATATGGATAATACTTGATTCAGCAAAGGTAAAAAGCAACAGGAACTCTTCAACATTGTTGGTGAGGGAGTGAATGGCACAATCACTTTGGAAAACTCTTTGGCACTTTCTTATAAAATTAAATATATATCTAATTCATTACCCAGCAATTTCACTCCTAGGTAGTTACTCAGGATAAATGAAAACATGCATCCATAGAAATACTTGTAAAAGAATACTTGTGGCGGCCAGGCGCAGTGTGGCTCAAGCCTGTAATCCCAGAATTTTGGGAGGCCGAGGTGGGTGGATCACTTGAGGTCAGGAATTCAAGACCAGCCTGGCCAACATGGTGAAACCCTGTCTCTACAAAAAATTAGCCTGGCATGGTGGTGGGCCCTGTAGTCCCAGCTACTCGGGAGGCTGAGGCAGGAGAATAGTGTGAACCCATGGGGCGGAGCTTGCAGTGAGCCAAGATTGCGCCATTGCATTCCCGCCTGGGCGACAGAGCGAGACTCCGTCTCAAAAAAAAAAAAAAAAAGGAATATGCGTGACAACTTCATTAATAATAGCTAAAAAATAGAAACAGCCTAACAGGCTATCAACAGTAGACTGGATGAATAAATCATGGTATAACCATACAGTGGAATAGTATCCAGCAATAAAAATAATAAACTAGTGATGCACACAAGATGGAAAGATCTCAAAAATATATGGAATGAAATAATCCAGACACAAAAGTAAACACTGTGTAATTCCATTTAAGTGACGTGCAAAACTAGACAAATTAATCTATGCTGATAGGAAGCCTAACCATGGTGGCTTCTGTGTAGGCGACCCGTGTGTGGGTGCCAGGCAGGAGAAACTTTCTAAGGTGATGAAAATATTTTGTCTCTAGTATCTGTTTCTGTATCTTGATTAAGGTGTGAGTTACATGAAAATATTCATGTATCAAAGTTCATTGAACTATTGTATGTAAATTGTGCCTTAATTTTTAAAATATGATACTCCAATGGTTTTAAAGCATCGTGATTTTAGGGCCATTAAAGTGTTTCAAATGTACAAAATGTACAAATCTTTGAAATACAGGATACATTGTAACTTTTAAAGTAAAGGTATATTCACAGTAGGCAAAAGGTGGAAGCACCCCAAGTATTCATGGACAGGTGAACGAATAAACAAAATATGGTCTATACATACCATGGAATAGTATTCAACCTTAAAAAGTATGGAAATTCTGACTTATGCAACAACACGGACGAACTCTGAAGATGCACCAAGTGAAATAAGTCCATCGCAAAAGGACAATTACTATGATTTCGCTTATATGAGATACCCAGAATAGTGAAATTCATAGAAACAGAAAACAGTAACAGTGGTTGTCAGGGGCTAGAGGGAGGGGAAAATGGGGAGTTACTGTTTAGGTTGTGGAGTTTCAGTTAGGAAAGATGAAAAAGTTCTGGAGATGAAGGATGGTGATGGTTGTACAAAGATGTGAGTGTACGTGGACTTAATGTCACAGAACTGTACATTTGGAAGGACTGAAATGGTTTTCTATTACATACATTTTACCACAGTTTAAAAAAAAAAATTGAAACTAGTCCAGACAATAAGTATTTCGTATTTCAAACTCGGGTCCAAGTGAGTGATCAAAAGCATAGCCCCAAACAAAACAAACGCAAACAAAAACAGTAAATAGCTAAGTGATTCGGAAGAAGCTGTTTCTGTTTGGATCAATTTATGTTGGGCACAAACACTTTCAAAGCTGATGAACAGGACTCACTGTCTTCCCATTTGGCTTTCAGGCCTCAGAGTGGCTTACAGTTCTTCTCAAAATCAAGAGCCTATCCTCCCACCAAACAGCCTTACTTCATAATGCAACTTCTCAAAGATAAAAATATACAGACAGCACATGATTTTAACTCAAAAAGAGCATAACGTTAACAATAAATCAGAAGAAACACAAACACTGTAAGATAAATATAACATGCTATATGGATTGGAAATGGTGAATTACACTAATTATTACTCCAACACAAGTCCAGCATTTTCCTTGGAGATGTGAGCAAGATTTTGGAATACATAAAGTTCTGTTTTAAAAAAAAAAAAGTAAAGTACATAAAAAGTGTAGAAAAGTGTAGAAAAGCCCTGTATCAGAAATATGTGTCAGTATGAGCTCATTTTTAATTCAAGAATAGATTGTCCCCGAACATAGAAAATTAAAGAGATGTCCTAGAGACCGTTCTAATTTCATGTTATAATAATCATTAGAATCATTATTTAACTGAGGAGTAAATGTTAACTTTTCTAACAGAGCAAATAAAATTGATTGCAAGGTGTTTATTAAGGCTCTATAATATGTGTCAAATTGCTTAAGACACAGATGTTGCCTTGCCCTCTGAGAAAATAAAAACACAGACTACAGGCAGTGTAAGAATAAATAGAAACTAAGTAGGTAATAAAGAGGTGAGATTGGGCATATACATTGTTTAAAGATCAAAGTTTAAGTGAACTCTGTGGCAGCCAGTGAACTATAGTTGGGTTTATACTGTGATAAAATAAATAAAAGCAGACTGAAAGGTAAATGATCACTCATATAACAAATATTTATATAGGCCAGGCATGGTAGCTCATGCCTGTAATCCCAGTACTTTGGGAGGCCGAGGTGGGTGGATCACTCCTGAAGTCAGGAGTTCGAGACCAGCCTAGCCAACATGATGAAACCCCGTCTCTACTAAAAATACAAAATTAGCCAGGCCTGGTGGCATGTGCCTGTAATCCCAGCTACTCAGGAGGCTGAGGCAGGAGTATCACTTGAACCCAGGAGGTAGAGTTTGCAGTGAGCCGACGTCACACCATTGCACTTCAACTTGGGCAACAGGAGCAAATCTCCATCTCCAAAAACAAACAAACAAACAAAAAATTGTATAAAAACATAAAAAGCCAATCCACAAAGATGCTTAATCTCTTCAGATCACTGTGTCCTTTTTTTATGTTTATGTTTTAAATACTCAGTGCAGTCAACATTTCATCTTGAAGGACAGAGCTTGTTAGACCACATCATACTTCTCTTATAAGGCTCAAATATCAGCAGTCCCCACTGAGAATTTCAAAAGAAGCTTTCTTGAAAGTCACTTAACTTTGCTGGTTGATTTTTGTTGTTTACCTAGTGAAATACAGTCACGTATGGCTTTAAGACAGGGATACATTCAGAGAAATGCTTCATTAGGTGATTTCATCATTGTGTGAACATCATAGAGTGTACTTAGACCTAGATGATATAGCCTATTACACACCTAAGCTGTATGGTATAATATATTCTGTTGCTCCCAGGTTAGAAACCCGTACATCATGTTGTGTTGAATACTGTAGGCCAGGGGTCCCCAGTCCCTGGGTTGTGGACCGGTAGAGTTTGTGGTCTGTTAGGAACCAGGCCACACAGCAGGAGATGAGCGAGGGACCAGGAAGCATTACTGCCTGAGTTCTGCCTCCTGTCAGATCAGCTGCCGCATCAGATTCTCATAGCAGTGCGAATGCGGTTGTGAAGTGTGCACATGAGGGATCTAGGTGTGAGCTCCTTAGGAGAATCTAAAGCCTAATGATCTGAGATAGAACAGTTCCATCCCGAAACTGTCCTCCCCATCCCAGCCCTCCCCCGTTGCCCTCATCAGTGGAAAAATTGTCTTCCACAAAAGGGTCCCTGGTGCCAAAAAGATTGGGGGCCGCTGCTATAGGCAATTGTAACACAATGGTATTTGTGTATCTAAACATGTATAAACATAGAAAATGTATAATGAAACGTGGAATAAAAGATTAAAAAAAAAAAAAAAAGCAATACCTATATAGGGCATTCACCATGAATGGAGCTTGTAGGCCTGGAAGTTGCTCTTGGGTGAGTCATTGAGTCAGTGGTGAGTGAATGTGAAGGCCTAGGACATTACTGTACACTATTGCAGATTATAACCACTATATACTTATGCTACACTAAAGTTATTTAAAAATTTTTTTCTTTAATAATAAATTAGCTTACTGTAACTTTTTTACTTCACAAACTTTCATTTTTTAAACTTTTTGACTCTTTTGTAATAACATTTAGCTTAAAATGAGAACACTTAGCTTAAAAAATTTTTTCTTTATATCCCCATTTGTAGCCACTTTCTGGTAATTTCTCTTTTTTTTGTACTTTTTAAACTTTTTTGTTAAAAATGAAGACACAAACACACACATTGGTCTAGACGTACACAGAGTCAGGAATACCAATACCACTGTCCGCTACCTCCACATCTTGTCCAATGAAGACATTGGAATGTCTTCAGGGGCAGTAATACACATGGAGCTGTCATGTCCTATGACAACAGTGTCTTCTTCTGGAATCCAGGCACACTTCAGATATACCACAGTGCCAATATCAAAATAAAGTGCGTCACACACTTTTTTTGGTTTCCCAGTGCATATGAAAGTTGTCTTCACACTATACTGTAGTCTATTAAGTGTGCAATTGCATTGTCTAAAAAAAAGTACGTACCTTAATTCAAAAATACATTGTTTCTAAAAATGCTAATGATCATCTGAGTCTTCAGAGAATTATAATCTTTTTGCTGAAAGGTCTTGCCTCAATGTTGATTGCTGCTCACTGGTCAGGGTGGTGGTTGCTGAAGGTTGAGGTGGCTGTGACAGTTTCCTAAAATAAGACAATAGGGTTTGCTGTATCAATTGACTCTTCCTTTCACAAAAGAGTTGTCTGTAGCATGTAATGCTGTTTGACAGCATTTTACCCACAGTAGGACTTCTTTCACAACTTGACTCAATCCTCTCAAAGCTATTGCTTTGTCAACTAAATTTACATAATATCCTTCATTGTGATTTCAGCAATGTTCACAGTCAGGAGTAGATTCCATTTCAAGAAACCCACTTTCTTTGCTCATCAACAAGAAGTAACTCCTCAGGTGTTCAAGTTTTATCATGAGATTGCAGCAATTCAGTGACGTCTTCAGGTATTCTAGTTCTCATCCTGTTTTCATCACATATGCAATTATTTCCTCCATTGAAGTCTTGAACCCCTCGAAGTCATCCATGAAGGTTAGAATCAACTTCTTCCAAACTCCTGTTAATGTTGATATTTTGACCTCTTCTCATGAATTACAAATGTTCTTAATAGCATCTAGAATGGTGAATACTTTCTAGAAGGTTTCAATTGACATTGCCCAGATCCTTTAGAGGAATTACTATCTATGGCAGCTATAGCCTTATGGAATGCATTTCTTAGCTAATAATACTTGAAATTCAAAATTACTCCTTGATCCATGAGCTGCAGGGTGGATGTTGTGTTACCAGGCAAGAAAAGAACGTTAATCGCCTTGTATATCTTCAGAAGAGCTCTTGGGTGAACAGGTGCATTTTCAATGAACAGTAATATTTTGAAAGGAATCTTTTTTTCTGAGCAATAGGTCTCAATACTGGGCCTAAAATATTCAGTAAACCATGCTGCAAACATATTTGCTATCATCCATGCTTTATTGTTTCATTTATAGATCACAGGCAGAGTAAGTTCCGTATAATTCTTTTTTTTTTTTTTTTTTGAGACGGAGTCTCACGCTGTTGCCCAGGCTGGAGTGCAGTGGCGCGATCTCGGCTCACTGCAAGCTCCGCCTCCCGGGTTCCCGCCATTCTCCTGCCTCAGCCTCCTGAGTAGCTGGGACTACAGGCGCCCGCCACCGCGCCCGGCTAATTTTTTGTATTTTTAGTAGAGACGGGGTTTCACTGTGGTCTCGATCTCCTGACCTTGTGATCCGCCCGCCTCGGCCTCCCAAAGTGCTGGGATTACAGGCTTGAGCCACCGCGCCCGGCCAGTTCCGTGTAATTCTTAAGGGCCCTAGGATTTTCAGAATGGTAAATGAGCATTGGTTTCAACTTAAAGTCACCAGCTACACTAACAAGAGACTCCGCTTGTCCACTGAAGATTTTAAACTAGGCATTGACTTCTCTCTAACCATGAAAGCCCTGGATGGCACCTTCTTCCAATAGAAAGCTATTTCATCTAAACGGAAAATCTATTGTTGAGTGTAGCCACCTTTATCAATTATCTTAGCTAGATCTTCTGGATAATTTGCTACAGCTTCTTCAGCAGCACTTGCTGCTTCACCTTGCACTTTTATATTCTGGAGATGGCTACTTTCCTTAAACTTCATGAATCAACTTCTGCTAGCTTCACACTTTTCTTCTGCAGCTTCTTCACCTCTCTCAGCTTCGTAAATAGAAGAGAGTTACGTCTTGGCTCTAGATGAGGCTTTGGTTTAAGGGACTATTGTGGCTGGTCTGATCTTTTATCTGGACCACTAAAGCTTTCTTAATATCGGCAACAGGGCTGTTTCATTTTCTTATCATTCATGTTCACTGGAGTAGCACTTTTAATTTCCTGCAAGGAATTTTCCTTTGTATTCACAGTTTGTTTGGCTTATACCACCCAGCTTTTGGACCATCTCAGCTTCTGACATGCCTTCCTCACTAAGCTTAATCATCTATAGCTTTGATTTAGAGTAAGAGATATGAGACACTTCCCTTCCCTTGAACATTTGGAAGCCACTGTAGGGTTACTAATTGGCCTAATTTTAATATTATTGTGTCTCAGGGAATAGGGAGGCCTGAGGAGAGGAAGAGAGAAAGGGGAACAGCCAGTGAGTGGAGCAATCAGAACACATACAACATTTATCAGCTGTTTGCTGTCTTCTGTGGATGCAGTTTGTGGCACCCAGAACAATTATGACATTAACATCAAAAATAAAGAATATTATAATAATAATGAAAAAGTTTGAAATATTGCAAGAATCGCCAAAATGTAGCAGAGACATAAAGTGAACACATGCTATTGAAAAAATGGCACCAATAGACTTGATCAGTGCAGGGTTGATACAAATCTTCAATCTGGAAAAAATGCATTATCTTCAAAGCATAATAAACCAAAGTGCAATAAAACAAGATGTGCATGTACCATCTGAAGGACCTACCTGAGGCTGTTTTGTAGACTATTTTTTGTAAGTAAGATTACACTGTAAAATTATGATTCAACATACATTATAGTAAATACATCAACCAGTAGCATAATCATTCATTACCATTATCAAGTATTATGTACTGTACAAAATCGTATGTGCTATACTTTTATATGACTGGCCGCACAGGTTTGTTTACACAAGCATCACTACAAACACATGAGTAATGAATGCAGTGTGCTATGACATTATGACGGCTATGATGGCATGGCACTAGGTGAGAGTAATGTTTCAGCTCCATTAGAATCTTACGGAAGTTTATGTGCTCCATTGTTGACCAAGATGTCATGATGCAGTGCATGACTATATGTTATCTGTAGAAATGAGATTGTTTGGGGTCAATTAAGACTACTATACCATTACGTTTTTTAGAACTGTAGAAATCTAAATTAACTAATATTTCTACAGGACTTTTCCACAGATATTTTCTCATAATAACCCAATTCTTTTAAAGAAAATAAGAAGTGGCATGTTTTCATCACCATTAATCTACAAAACAAAGAAAGAAATAAAAATACAGTTGGTTTATACTTCAGATACATATCTTTGGTGATTTTCATAGAATCAAAAAAAAATGTGGCCTCAAAAACAATCATTTTAACATTAATTTTCCCAAATTAAGCTCCCTTAATAATTTTTGAAATTGTGTGTATTTTCAGTTGAGTGGGGTATATTCAGTAAATCAATTTGCAATGCATTTCTTGCATCTACATCTCTCTTGCTGGTATTTCTCCTCTCACAAAATGATTAGCACAGAAGATACTTCCTCCATGGGACCCTGGCTTAGAAATGGGTGCATTTCAGAACCAAAGTAGTATAAGCTGCCAAAATGTTTCTGAGCAATGGAAAAAGGGTCCTCCTGTGTCACAGCTCATTAAAGAGTTTGCCCCACCATTATCCCCAGGCTTTTCCATCTTCAATGTCTTCCCCCTAATCTTGGTGGACAATTGCAAATGTTTCTTCTCAAGAGAATCTTTCCTCCATCCTGCATTTTTTGCTATCTCTAGCCATTTTGGAAAATTTCTTGAAAGAAGACATTTCCACATCTGTGCCTTCTTCTCATTCACCATAATCTGGCCTCCACTCCCACTCTTCTACTAGACTTTTCTAAAAGGTCTCCAAGGACTTCTATAGGAATAAGTATAGAAGCCTCTTCTGGGCCGGGCGCATTGGCTCACACCTGTAATCCCAACATTCTGGGAGGCCAAGCTGGGTGGATCACCTGAGGTCAGGAGTTTGAGGCCAGCCTGGCCAAAATGGTGAAACTCTATCTCTACTAAAAATACAAAAATTAGCTGGGTATGGTGGCGCACACCTGTAACTCTAGCTACCTGGGAAGCTGAGGCAGGAGAATCGTTTGAACCCGGGAGGCAGAGGTTGCGGTGAGCCAAGATCACACCACTGCACTCCAGCCTGGGTGACAGAGTGAGACTCCATCTCAAAACAAACAAACAAAAAATGCTCCATGGCAGGGTTTCAGGTGCCTGCTAAGACTGTGCTGTTCTGGATGCCAAGCCTTGCTTTGGTGCTGTTTTCTTCCTACTTTTGTCTCTCCTTTTATTTAATTGGGTGCCGAAATGTAAGAGGCCTCTAAGCTTCCTTACTTAGCGCTCCTTTTACCTAGGCTAATCTCTTTTGCTTTCATTCAGGCTTCTACTGGGACTGCTGTAAACTGATAGCACTCCACAATTTATCCTTCCCTTTTTTGATCTGTGAGAGTCTGAACATTTCATTTTTTCCGAATGAAAGCTCAACATTTCCACTCAGATGAGCCTCAGTTACCTCAGAATCAGCATTCCAAAAATGAAACTTTTATCTCTTTTTTGTAGAGACAGGGTCTTGCTCTGTCTTCACCCAGGCTAGAGTGCAGTGGCATGATCATAGCTCATGGCAGCCTTTAAACTCCGGGGCTCAAGCAATCCTCCCACCCCAGCCTCCAGAGCAGCTGGGACCATAGGCGTACACCACCCTGTTCAGCTAGCAACCTTTTCTTTCTTCTGCAAATTTTTCTTCTTCCTATGTCTTGGGCCCTTCTTGGGTGAGTAGCAACATCATCTCCCGACTCACATAAAATAAAGAACTGAAGTAAGCTCTGATGTTTGTTCCCACCTAAGCCCCCTCTTTAAATTGCTTAGTCTGTTTGTGAATTCATCTCCTCTTCTCTCTTTCCTCTGACTCTGCCCTTGCTCAGGCTATCATCATCAATGTTCTGGATGATACTGGTAGCTCCGAACATGTCCCCTCACTTCCAATCTTTCCTAATAGAGCACATCCTGATCCATACACAATGAGAGTTTTATCTCTTAGCAATGATAAAATAGAATTCCTTGGAAAACATCACAAAACATTTTTGGTAGAAAAAAACAAACACTGCTATGTTAAGAGACTACATAAACCCTAATCTGTATTCCGCATGATTTTTCACCAGAGGAATATTTCTGAAGTAAAAATATGTTCCATTACTCCCCTGCTGAAAACTCCAGAATAGCACTTTGCTGTCTTCAGAATCAAGATAGGAAAAAAAAGGGTCTGATTTTCCACTCCTACGTTACTCCATCTATGCTAATTTGTGTTAGAGATAACTATGCTCTGTAATAACTCTGGGCTTCGGACGTTCAGTTTTTTTCTGCCCAGAATGCCCACTTCCCATCCAGTCAGCTGTCTGTTCATCCTTCATTATTCAGTTCCTCTTTACCTCTCGAGACTCAATATCTCACCCTTCTCCTCAATGCTGACTCACTCACACCATGTCCACATTGAACCCCCTCCTAAACTTCTTTTAATCTTTTAAAATTGCTCTTTCTTGCCTGGGGAGCCTTTGTACACACATTTCTCTCTGTCTTGAATACTCCTCCCTGCTTACCTTGCCTGACACTTACCTAATCTTCAGAATTCACTTCAAATGTCATTTCCTCTGTCTCTGACTCCTCAAGCTGTCCTCTGTACAGGGACCAGAGCGTGCTTGATCACTTTCAAAGCACTGTACTGTATGGTGGTTTTTTAAAAATCTATTTTCCTATTTGATTTTGAGCATGGCATGTTAATTAGGGTAATGCTACTTATTGCAGGAGACAAACTCCTACGTCTGAGTAGCTTAATATAATGGAGGTTTCTTTCTTTCCCATAGAAAGTCCAAACAGATGTTCCTAATTGTCAGGTGGCTCTACTCCAAGCATGAGTCAGGGTCCTAAATTCCATCCTGTGGCTCAGCCAGTTTCAATACATGTTCACTTTGAAAAAGAAGCTTTATGGGCCAAGCCTGCTGGTGCCTCACATGATCACTGCCCATAAGTCACATGGCCACACCCAATTATAAGAGAGACTGGAAAAAGTAGTTAAGCTGTGCACCTAGGAAGAAGAGGAAATACTATGATATACAGACATCTAGCCTCTGCTGGAGCTAGGCTCTGCTTTTTCTCTGTCTATCGCCAATACCTGTCATGGACCTGACCCATATTTATTGAACAAATGAGTGAATGAAAAGCAATAGATCTTATATTTTAATTCAGCACTTTCAGTAGCTTTTAAAGAGCACTTAGACTCCCCAAATCCACTTAAAAAAAAAAAAAAGTCTTCTCTTTTTTCTACACCCAATGAACTAAAAATAGGTTTTTAAAGGAAGAAATATAAAACAAGTTGTAATTGGTGGCACGTACTACCATAGCAAAAGTCCTTATTCAAGCGACTGACACGGAAAAATCACCCTGATGTGGTTTGGCTCTGTGTCCCCCTCAAATTTCATTTCGAATTGTAATCCCCACATGTTGGAGGAGGGATCTGGTGGGAGACGACTGGATCATGGGGGTGGATTTCTTCTTTGCTATTCTCATGATGGTGAGTTCTCATGAGATCTGATGGTTTAAAAGTGTGGCACTTCCCTTTGCTCTGTCTCCTCCTGCCACCGTGTAAGATATGCCTTGCTTCCCCTTCACCTTCTGCCATGATTGTAAGTTTCCTGAGGCCTCCCCAGCCATGCAGAACTGTGAGTCAATTAAACCTCTTTTGTTTGTAAATTACCCAGTCTGGGAGTAGTATCTTTATAGTAGTGTGAGAACATATTAAAACACACCCCTCCGGAAATTTAATAATGATGGTAGTTGTATTTGTTTTCTAGGGCTACTGTAACAAAGTCCCACAAAGTAGGTGGCTTAAGTAGGAGAAATTCATTGTCCCACAGTTCCAGAGGCTGGAAGTCCAAGATCAAGGTGTCAGCCAGATTGGTTCCTTCTGAGGGCTGTGAGGGAGAATCTGTCCCATGCCTCTCCCCTAGCTTCTGACGGTTTTCTGGCAATCTTTGGTGTTCCTTGGCTTCTGCAATATCACCCCAATCTCTGCCTTCATGTTCATATGGCATTCCCCCTATGTGCATATCTGTATGCAAATTTCCCCCGTTATAAAGACATCAGTCATATTGGATCCAGGCCTACTCTACTCCAGTAGGTCCTCATCTTAGCCAATTACATCTGCAACAACCCTATTTCCAAATAAGGTCACATTCTGAAATGCTATGGATGAGGACTCCAGCATGTGAATTTTTAAGGGACGGAACTCCACCTACAGAGAGGGGGTTTATGAAGCTCAGATGTGTTAGCCCCCCTGTTTGTCCTTACTTTGCGGTAAAGCTTAAAAAGAATCTTGTCATCCAAATTAGACTTTTTTCTGCCAAAGGGCAGCATTCTGACTGAAGAGGAAGGATGGGATGGAAGGCAGCCATGGCATCCGAGGCACGGGCCCCATGTGAAACAACAGTAATACTAAGAATTTACTTTCGTAACTGATAGCTCTTAGAAGAAGAGGCATATTTGTAACCCCAGTTACAGTACTTTGCTTTGACTGAAAAGTCAATTTCAACTGTTCATTATGAGCACATTCCTTTTCCCTGAAGTTCCATCAAAATGCAAATACAGACATGTGGGACATGAGGGATCTTCTTGCTTTAACAAACACATATGCAAAGTGATTTCTAGCAATTAAAATGGTGGCTTCAATAGTCATCTGATCTCTCACATTATCTTTCCCTTGAATCATAAATATAGTCATCAGAGAGCCTTCAAAGACATTAATTGGAGCAAACGATGTATTTTCTCATTTTCTTTAGAGTTTTCCTCAAAAACTTCATAGAAGCATCAAATTAATGAGCTTGAAACAATTGTGGGAATTGTTCAGTCTAAGGATTGACAGGGGTGCTCAGGAAAGCCCTGAGAGTTCATTCAAGTCCAGAAGGGTAGAGGCAGGTGGGGTGGGTGGGTAGAGTAGTGAGACAATGGGGAGGAGATTGGAAGGAAAGAAATTCTGGCCAGTTGGCCCACCTTCAGACCAACCCAATCAGGGCACTATCCTTTCATCTAATGTACATATTGTAGCTTTGTTTGAAGAAAGTATTTCATGTTTTATAAAAGTAAGAAAATTTAGACCCAGAGAAATTGTGATTTATTGAAATTCCGGTAGCTAGCCAAGTGAGCAGCAGAGCTGAACGAGAATCAAAGTTTTCTTCTGTCCGTCCATACACGCTAAGCTACATCTCTCCCAACTTCATACAAATGCAAGAAGGAAAACTCACTACAGGTTCATTTAAGGCAAATATGTTGTCTGCCTTGATCTGGTGATTTATGACAACTCAATCCACGTCTTCATAAAAATAAGCCACGCCAGCTAGGTGCAGTGGCTCTCGCCTTTAATCCCAGCACTTTGGGAGGCCGAGGTGGGCAGATCACAAGGTTAGGAGTTTGAGACCAGCCTGGCCAACATGGTGAAACGCCATCTCTACTGAAAATACAAAAATTAGCCAGGTGTGGTGGCAGGTGCCTGTAATCCCAGCCACTCGGGAAGCTGAGGCAGGAGAATCGCTTGAACCCGGGGGGCGGAGGGGTAGTGAGCAGAGATCACACCATTGCCCTCCAGTCTGGGAGCCTGGGCGATAGAGCGAGACTTTGTCTCAAATAATAATAATAATAAATCATCATCATCATCCAAGTCTAAATTGGGGCATTTTTAGCTTAGCCCTTTCAACATAAAATATTTTTATGATATAAGGATGTAACTTTTGTATAATGACTATTATATTTCAAGTTGATCACAGATCTAGACCTTTATTCCTCACCTGAAATTCTTTTCTTTCAGCTCAATAAAGAGCATCTAATTTTTAAAGGCCCAGTTAGGGCCGGGTGTGGAGGCTCACATCTGTCATCCCAGCACTTTGGGAGGTTAAAATGGGTAGATCACTTGAGGCTAGGAGTTTGAGACCAGCCTGACCAACATGGCAAAACTCCATCCTTACTAAAAATACAAAAATCAACCAGGCGTGGTGGTGCACCCCTGTAATCCCAGCTATTTGGGAGGCTGAGGCACAAGAATGGCTTGAACCCAGGAAGTGGTGATGGGGTGAGCAGAGATCAAGCCACTGCACTCCAGCCTGGGTGAACAGAGTGAAACTCTCTCTCTCTCAAAACAAAAGGCCCAATTAGCACAACTGAAACTGATCCAACCGGAGAAGTGTTCCATCACGTAAAACATTACATAAGGTTAAGTTCACTGGGCATTTGTTAAATGGGCTATTTTAAACAAATATACTCCCTGTGTTACATTTTAATATGAGCAATCTCTTTCTTACATGTGGCCAAGTGGTCCTGGAAATTCCCTCCTCTTCCCTCCACATCGCAGCCACTCATTCTTATTCAGGGTAGAGATGAATAACACTTAGAGAGAAGCAAGGATGGGAAAAGGAAAGGAGGGGCCAGGCACAGTGGCTCATGCCTGTAATCCTAGGATTCTGGGAGGCCGAGATGGGAGGATCACTTGAGGCCAGGAGTTTGAGATCAGCCTAGTCAACAGATCTCATCTCTAATTTTTAAAATTGACTAATTAATAATAATAATTTTAAAATAACAAAAGGAAAGGAGGCTCTCTTCCTCTTTGCAACGAAGAAGAGGAAAGAGTTAAACACAAAAAAGGAAAAGGATCAAGGATTTGGAGAGAAGAAAAATCATTTTTTCATTCCCCTAACAATCTTGGTTGAGGAAATCCGGGTAGAAAGGGGAAGAGAGAATGGAGAAAGATTGGAGGGAGGAAGCAGTCACAAGAATAAGACACAGCTCATTATAGCTGTGCTTATCCTTAATTCCTGGTTGTCCTCTCACCCAAGAACACATTTAAATTAGCTTGAGCGAGACAGAAGAGTTTACTGGACAGATACAAAAATATCTTATAGAAAACACACTCAGACCACAGGAGGAACTAGCATCTACAGCAGCAAATTGATAAGCTCTAGGGAAAATTCTTTCCCTCTGGCTTTCTTGCTGGTTTTCTCTATTTCTCCCTCCCTCCTCTACTCCTTCTCCCTCTCCCTCCCCATCTCCAACCCATGGTTCCTCATCTCTTCTCCCTGTGTGTTTTTCCTTCTTCCTCTATGTGTGCTGTTCTCTGCCGGTCCATTCACAAGAGAGGCCTGGCTTCCTGTAGCTCCGGGGAATCTCTTCATTTCAAACAACCAGTAGTTAACTGGTATTCCTGTCCCAGGTCCAAACTCTTAAGTTGAAATATTTAGTTGGCCTGGCCTAGGTCACGTGTCTAC
Source organism: Macaca mulatta (assembly GCF_049350105.2). Lineage (NCBI taxonomy): Eukaryota > Metazoa > Chordata > Mammalia > Primates > Cercopithecidae > Macaca > Macaca mulatta. Next base: position 97,595,041 of record NC_133411.1, read on the forward strand.
CATGGTTCCATGAGATCTGGTTAGTTGGTTCCATCTAACTGCCAAGGTATCTACTTTTGTTGGGGAGTTGGGAGAGATACCAAGTAGCAGAGAGGGGAATTATGGACTAAACAAGCAACTTCATGTAGTTCTACAACCCTGTGCAACCCTGTCCCAGGCTCTCAAGTGGTGTCCTTAGTCTCCAGCCCTTATCCCAAGAGTCTTCAACCTCTTACAATACTGTTTCTAACGGTGTTGTCCAGGTCACTTGCATCAAAGTGTGTTTACTAAAAATGTAGATACTTAAGCCCCTTACTTCAGACCTCTTCCAGAGGCCTTGTGTGTTAAATACACTCTGGGGACTGGTTTGAAAATCTCAGTGCTAAGAAGAAGACTGCATTGGAAAACTTACTCTGAGTTTTAAATAAACTTTTGAAGTAATAATTATAGATATTATGATATTAATAGATAATATTTATTAAATGTAATAAGTATCCTATAAATAATTATATATTGTATAATTACAGATTATATATTATTTTATAAATAACTATTTTAGATATTTATTGTAGATAATATTACAGATAATATTTATTATAGATAATAAATGTAAGACACTAGTTAGGAAAAGTATATAGCACTCTCTAGATTAAAAGGATATTTATTTTTGAATTTCACAAAGTAGAAAGAAGTTGCTATTATGCCAAAAGTAATATGCAGAATTTTCTTCTTTATTTACATGCCATACCATTTACTTTGTGCATCCACAATTTCTATAAGTGTGTAAGGAGCCCAAGAAGTCTGAATTAGTGTTTATCACATTTCTGCCTTTTTCACAGCCATCCTGATGATTCCATATTCTGAGGTTATTTTCTTTTCATTTCTGGCTCTATCTAGATAATCCTAACATCTTCATCTCAGTACAACTATGTACTAGGTCTCAACATCAAATGCCACTGCCACTCTCCTATGAAAGTCATCTACAACAAAACTTACACTAGTCCTCCTTATCTACAGATTGACCATCAGTACACACTCATTTTTCTCTGACTGGATTCTCTCCTTCACTATTTCTCCGAGCTTGCGCTTCTCAAATTTAGATACATACATTCCCGGGGAGGCATAATTTTAGATCAGGAGCCATAAGACAATGTTTCTCACTGGAGCATTTATTTAACTGAGGATTTGGATGATTAAATAACTTAACTGGAAAGCAACTATGTGAGTTATCTTTGTCTTAAATAAGACCTGGATATGTTAAATAGAAAGATACAAATTTCACATTACATTTTAAGAAAAAAGGTGGGCCTTCAAAAAATGTGTGCTATGTCCTCCAAGTTCCCAATCTTGGGTGCCTTATTTACTTGATAATATGTTATCAGTTTAGCTGATCTTCTTGAAACACACACATTCAACAACTATGCAAATACTAGTTTAAACAATAAGAAAAGCTTGTCACTGAGCCTGATTGACAGAAAAATGTCAGTCAGGTCCGGCATATCATTTCCCCTTTCTGTCTCATTCTAACTGAATCCCAAGGGTCGCTGGTTTTCAAGGGGCTGGGTCAGAGCTAAAAGAAAGCAATTTCATTTTCAAGTAAGCATAGCATTCAGTAGATCTTGAGCAAAGTAAATATCCTCGGAGCTGGTTTCATAATAGGTTCCTCCTATGAAGACTGGCTCTAACCAGTTCTTGGGAAACGTGCTTACAGACAAGAATTGCCCAACTGATTTCAGTAGACAAGAAAGTACACAGGGCAGCAGAGGTCAAGCCAATGACTGTACAACCTATACCTATCTTTATGGATAAATTAATCCCCAAAACAATGGCACATACTTCCTTACTATTAAGACTTAGATAACACAATCTAAAGAGCTCAAGGCATTCTTCATAAAAACTTAAAAGTAAACAATGATGTTCATTCTTTTCTGGCTGACAGGGTGAAAATTACCTCCATGGGGCTTGGCCATACAGATAGCTTGAGTAGACAGCTGCCCACACAGTGTAATTTGAGGGGAGCCACAAGGTTCTGTCTGTTGGAAAATATATTCCCCTTTGATTTCCCAGAGCATAGCCTTCCCCAGATTCCTGGCTTCCATTCTCAGCATTAGTCACCAGAGTTAGATACTAAGTAGAAGTCGTACATCCATAAGGTCATTGTGGAAATGTACACTTAAATGACTGAGAGGGGCGTTGGGTTTTTTCCCATTTATACGATAAAATACATTCACACATTAACATGGATTAGTTTACCTGGGTTCATTGTCAATCTGGAAAGCAAACGCTAGGATTCTGATGGCATGTGACATAAAATAGTAAGTTTCTGATGACAGTTGAGGCATGGGTTTCATGGGAGTCAGAAGACCTGGTTGGGCCCAGCAGAGGGCACTCTAGGAAACCAGCACAAGAAGATTAGACACAACATAGTAGAGATAGACTTGCTAAATTTAGCTTTTTATTCCTTTGTAATTTTTGCTAAGCCACCCCCGACCACCACAAAGCAAACAGGACCACTTTAAAGTTAACTGGCCATGAGTAGAGTGCCCAGGAGGCAGCAATTTGCTTCTGAAATCTGAAAATGCCAAAACAATTGTCATCATCATCATCATCATCATCATCATCACGACTACTAAAAGCCATATACATTTTTCAATAGCTTCTGGTAGAATCAATCGCTTTCATCCCTCTGGTGGGTAACATAAAGGAGCTGGAAGAAAACACAGAGAAAGAGAATTAGAAAGGCACAGAGGAAACTCACAACTGATAAGCAGAGGCTGGGGATGGTAGTAAAAAGACAGCTAAGGCTGAACACCGTGGTTCACGCCTATAATCCCAGCACTTTGAGAGGCCGAGGCAGGAGGATTGCTTGAGCTTGGGAGTTCAAGACCGGCCTGGAGCCGGGTGCAGTGGCTCATGCCTGTAATCCCAGCATTTTGGGATCCATCCACTCAGGTGGGTGGATCACCTGAGGTCAGGAGTTTGAGAGCAGCCTGGACAACATGGTGAAACCCCATCTCTACTAAAAATAACAAAAATTAGCCAGGCATGGTTGTACGTGGCTGTAATCCCAGCTACTTGGGACGCTGAAGCAGGAGAATCGCTTGAACCCGGGAGGCAGAGGTTGTAGTGAGCCGAGATTATGCCACTGCACTCCAGTCTGGGTGACAGAGTGAGACTCTGTCTCTAAAAGAAAAAAAAAAAAAAGAAGAAGAAGGAAAAAGAAAAAGAGCAACCTGGACAAAATAGTGACACCCCATCTCTACAAAAAATACAAAAATTAGCCAAGTGTGGTGGTGCACACCTGTAGTCCCAGCTACTAGGAAGGCTGAAGTGGGAGGATTGCTTGAGCCCAGGAGGTCGAGGCTGCAGTGAGCTGAAATTACACCACTGCACTTCAGCTAGGGTGACAGAGCGAGACCCTGTCAAAAAAAAAAAAAAAAAAAAAAGGCAGCTAAGATAACATCCTCACCGATTGCCACGTAAAGTAGATTGCTGGAATGGCTACCAAATTCCTTTACTATCTGACACTGGTTTGTTCACATACCTGTAAAGTATTTATAGAAATTCACAGATAGATCAGATAGAGCCAGATCAGTTAACTCTTAGAGAGCCAGAGGACACTTTCTCCACACAGCAAATTAAATTGTTCCTAAGGAAAAGCATGGAGTTCACTTTAGATACACAAAGATAATCCCAACATAGACTTGACAGGGTGCTTGCTGTAGACTAAAGAGTAGAAAATGAGTTTTGAAAAATTGTCAAAAAAATTAATAATCAGTGATCATATAGAGCAAAACACAGGTATCCAACACATTAGGTTAATGCAAAAGTAATTGAGGGTTTTGCCATTTTGAAAGTAATACAGCAAGGCCAGACACGGTGGCTCACACTTTTAATCCCAGCACTTTGGAAGGCCAAGGTGGGTGGATTGCTTGAGGTCAGGAGTTTAAGACCAGCCTGGCCAACGTGGTGAAACCCTGTCTCTACTAAAAATACAAAAATTATCTGGGCGTGCTGGTGGGTGCCTGTAATACCAGCTACTCGGGAGGCTGAGGTGGGAGAATCACGTGAACCCAGGAGGCAGAGGTTGCAATGAGCTGAGATTGCACCACTGCAGCACTCCAGCTTGGGTAACAGAGCGAGACTCCATCTCAAAAAAAAAAAAAAAAAAAAAAGCCAGTTGCACCTATAATCCCAGCTACTCAGGACGCTGAAATGGGAGGATCGCTTGGGCATAGGAGTTTGAGGCCAGCCTGGGGAACAAGGTGAGACCCCATCTCCAAAGTAAAATAATAATAATAATAATAATTTGTCTTTAACAATGATCCTATCTTCTGACCTAATCCAATATAAAAGTGTTAATCTTTGATGAGAAAAGAGGATATAGAGAAAGTCAAGGCCTAGAATTGTCCCTGTCACTGTACTTATTATACCTTTGGTTGTTTGTCTTCCTCCACTGTACTGTATACATTTTCTGTGTGCAGAGACAAAGCGCTTGGGTTTGGTAAATGCTCAGTAAACACTGATTGAATGAATAAACACAATACATTCCTTAGGGCTGAGGTAGAACTTGAGTGATAGCACAATTGGAGGTGATAGGAGGAAATCTAGTCAGGCTGATGGAACTTGGTGCACAGTATGTGTGCTTACGGGCGACAGGTGTCAGTGATATCCAAAAAGAAGTTCTCGACCAAGCCACTGGTCAAGCGGCAGAAGCCCAGATACAGGAAATCCAGAAGTGGCAGCACGCAAAGGTACATGTGCATGGAGAGATAAGATTAGGAAAATCTGTTAGCCAATAGCCGAATCCCATTGGCCTGGTGTCAGAGGAGATTATAGTCATTGAGAAGGCATCCATATCAACAGGGCAGAGGCCAGGTTCTAGAATAGAATTCAAGATAGAAATACAGATTTTTTTAGAGGTGGGAGCTTCCAAAACCAGGTTAAATGGGATCAGTTGTTCGGTTTCACTAGAAGAAAAGCAATAATAGCAGTCTGGCAACAGGTGTTATTGGTCTATTTTACAGATCAGAAAGCTGAGGCTCAGTGAGACTATGTAAACTTGTCAAAGACCATACAGCTAATTTAAATTAGTGATTCTGGTTTAAAAATAAAGCCTACCTATGCCGGGTGTGGTGGCTCATACCTGTAATCTCAACATTTTGGGAGGCTGAGGTGGGAGGATCACTTGAGGTCAGGAGTTCAAGACCAGCCTGGCCAACAGGGTGAAACCCCATCTCTACTAAAAATACAAAAATTAGCCAGGTGTGGTGGCACGCACTTGTAATCCCAGCTACTCAGGAGGCTGAGGTAGGGGAACCACTTGAACCCGGGAGGCAGAGGTTGGAGTGAGCCGAAATCATGCTGCTGCACTCCAGCCTCGGCAATAGAGTGAGACTCTGTCTAAAAAAAAAAGATGTCCAAAAAAATAAAATAAAGCCTAGCTAAATCTGAATCCAATTATTCCTCTTTTTCTTACTTCAGCCTGTGACTCTTAAAAATTTAGTCACTGGAACTGGTAAGTCAGACTAGCTTTGCAACTCAGTTTTGAATCTTTCAGACATCTTGGAGCACTGGACTAGAACTCTTCAAATCAGCCCTTCATGGTTGCAGAGCTGGGGATGGAGCTGAAACTACAGCAATGGTTCTCAACCTTGCCTGCACATTGGAATTATCTGCAGTGTTTTAAAAACACGGATGCCTAGGTTCCACCACAGACATGATAATTTAATTGATCTGAGGTATGGCTTGTGAGTCACGTTTTTTTTTGTTTTTTTTTTTTTTTTGAGACAGAATCGCACTCAGTCGCCAGGCTGGAGTACAGTGGTGCAATGTCGGCTCACTGCAACCACTGCCTCCTGGGTTCAAGCGATTCTCCTGCCTCAGCCTCCCAAGTAGCTGGGACTACAGGCATGTGTGACCACGCCCAGCTAATTTTTGTATTTTTAGTAGAGACGGGGTTTCACAATGTTAGCCAGGATGGTCTCAATCTCTTGACTTCATGATCTGCCCGCTTCGACCTTTCAAAGTGCTGGGATTACAGGCATGAGCCACTGCGCCTGGACACTTCAGGATTTTTTAGTGTCCCCCTAGATGATTCTAATGTGCAGCCAAGCTGGGAACTACTGGCTTTGAAGCAGAGGTCAAGAGGCCTCAGCTGTTTGCAGAGGAAGGCTATGGTGGCTTGTATATTTCAGTGGGATAGGAAAAATACTAGAAGACTCATGGGCTTGTATTTCTTTTCTTGAACAAGTGGACCATAACTGACTCTTTGTTTTTCCAGTTTAACCTTAGAAAATATGCCCAAAGTCAACAGGTATACAATTAACCTTGCAAGTCAAATGGTTCCGTGTTCTTAGATTCTAAGTGCTAGTTGTGTGTGACCCAAGGCAAGGTTTTAGAACTGAATCTCCCAAATTGCTCATTACTATTCTATGCTTGGCTAAAACTCTTACATCACCCCACAATGGAATGTGACCCAAGTCAAGAAGAAAACAGAAACATTTGTGTTGTTTTCATGATTAGTAATGGGAATGAAGAGAGATTGAGGTATCTCAAAACAACTTGTACTTTTCCCAACCTATTTAAGACCTGATTCATGTAATACTTACTAATCTTGATGCCTACAAATGATATAGTACATTTATAATTTCTGGATGTGTAAATTCTAGACATTTAATTTGCCTGGACCAAATCCTAACCATAGAACTTGTTTATTACTTAAGGCACACACTTAATACAGCAAATACAACAAGCTTCCTATCGTCAGCCTCCATCATCAGAATTCTTGTGCACAGTTCCCTAATAGGAAACAATTAATTATACAATAAATACATGTTTGTTTAGAGTCACTATACATCTTTGTTTGCCTGGAATTGTCCTGGTTTACACCTGTCATTCCAGAATAATTATTAATAGCACCCTCTCTCACTCTCAAAAATGTTTCACTTTTGGTGATAAATTTTCTGGGTGCCCTTACAAATAGCTCACTCAATCTGCTCTTCCTCTGCAACCACTATAGTGATACATCATGTTTGGAATGTGGTCTATTTCTATTTTGAACACTCCTATAGCTATGCAGGAAAATAAGGCCATTGAAACATTAGTCAGTTGATCAATATGTCTTCTTTACATTTTTAAAGAAACATAGAACTGCTTGAACAAATAGGAAACAAATAGTAAACTGATAGATGTAATCCTAAATATATCAGAATTACATTTATTGCAGCATAAATGAACTGTAAGTAATTGCATTGTCAGTTGATTAACAGTGTGATGATAGAACATAATTTCTTCAGGCACAAAGTGTGTTTCTTGTGGCTGCATAGTTGTCCTTCTCCTTGAACGTGTTCCATCTGGCAGCATCACAAATATCACACAGTCCTCTAATTAGACTACTAGACAATGTTTTGAAGCATTATTATCTAGCACTGATCAAGCAAAAGTACATACTTGTCCAGCATGGAAACTCCTTGACTCAATCAGCACATCTCACCTGGATGAAATCCAAAACTGAACAGGTTGTAGGTTTTGCTACCTCTGGCACATAGCCAAAACTTGTGGTATGATTTATTTCAAACTATGGACAATGTATGCAGATAGTGGTTCAAGACTAGCGTGACCAAAATAAGGTTTTGAAAGAGAAGGGGGGCACCATAATAATTACACTAGCCAAAAACGGATACTTTGAGACTGTCTTGGGTAAACCAGACTACAGTCACTCTAGTCAAGGCAAAAAAGGAAAGAGAAAAAGAAAGCAGGCCATTGCATTTTATTTACTTCTGCATCCAAGGATTGCTCTTCTAACCAAATCAGGTTGCATGTAGAGAGATGGGTCACAGTTAATAAAATGATTTTTGTATTTCATGGTGTACTCCCATTTCCTTGTTTTATTTATCTTCCAAGTATGTTCTTTTATAGAAGTATATTTTATATCAATGAATGAGAAAATGTCTTAGAGAAAAGTGTCCAAGATAATAAAGGTCCTGGAGAAAAAGAGTCATTTGAGAAATGGGCTACATGATTTGTATGAAATCTGACCTCAAACACTGTAAGGAGTGTCATTTTTAAGTGAGAATGGGCACATGCTGAACTCCATAGAGCAGAGCATAGACAGAAGTTTTTAAAATCCAAGGAAGCAAATTTTCATTCCACGTAAGGAAGAACTTTAACACTTACTGGCAACAGAATAAGTTGCTGAATAGGATAGAAAATATATCAATATGGGAAGTATACAAGTAGAAGCTCAGTAGCCATCAGTAGTGTTACAGAGGAATTTTGTTTGTTTGTTTGTTTGTTTTTGAGACAGAGTCTCATTCTGTCACCCAGGATGGAGTGCAGTGGCACAATCACAACTCACTGCAGCCTCAGCCTCCCAGGCCCAACCAATCCTCCAATCTTGGCCTCGCAGGTAGCTGGGACCACAGGTATGCACCACCATGCCTGGCTAATTTTTAAATCTTTTGTAGAGATGTGTCAGGGTAGGGGGAAGGGTTGGTCTCCCTATGTTCCCCAGGCTGGTCTGGAATGCCTGGGCTCAAGCAATGCTCCTGCCTCAACCACCCAAAGTGCTGAGATTACAGTGGTGAACCACTGCACCCGGCTTCAGAGGAGTTTTGATGCACCAGGTGGCGCTGGTAATTTAAGGTTCTCTTGTGAAATGGGTCTTTTCACCTGGCCAGCATCTTATTCCTTCTTCTGGTAACAGCATCTCATTGTTCTTTGTTGAACCACCTCTCCCCTATTTCTACGAGGTATGGTTGAGCTAAAATTATCCTCAGCTTCCGGAAATGGGCATCTGATCCTTATATAGACATTCAGTGACTTTTATCTCCTTGGCCAAGAAAGGGCACATGGTCCACACCTGGAAAATTTGAAGCAGTCCTAAGACTTTTAAGGAAACTGTTGGGAAAAAGAAATCTTTTTCTTCACAGGTTGCTGAAAGGGTAAGATGTAGGCCCAGAACTTCTGGCAACTATCTTGCTAGCAAGTGGGGGAGGGCTTGCCTGAGAATGACACCAATCCACAGGAAAGCATAGCCAAGCAGTGAAGAGAGGGAGACTGAGTCCTGGCTCTTTTTTTTAGCCCATACATCTAATAATGTCTGAAGCCAGATTAACCCCTAGAGTTTTAAGTTCTATGTGTTAAGACATTCCCTTTTATTTTTAAGCCAGTTTGAATTTTTAAAAAATTATTTGAAACAGAGAGAATTCTGAATAATACAGGTCCCTTCCAAGAAAATACAACTTGATTATAGTAACATGTACTCTCTATATATAGTTTGGCAGATTTCTGGTTATTTCTGGTGGATTTCTAGCATTTCTAGTAATGCTTTGATGGTAGTTAGATACAATTACTTGCTATAAGTAATTGGAAATAATAAAACCTCATTGTTTTAAAAGTGGGTATTTCACATGGATATAGACAGTCTTTCCCATTTCATTTGAATTAATGAGACGTTGCTGCATAATATGTACTTGGTTTATCTTATGCTGGTGATCCTCAACCTGGGGCTCCTAGAAGTGGTAATGTTAATGAATGCATTTTACTTAACATTAAAATATTTTAAAGTATGAGGTCCGTGGCTGCCTTTTAAAAATAAATATTTTAAAAGGGGTTGTTTAAAAAGAATTTTTTAAAAGGAATTCATAACAGTGGTAAAATATTGGGAAATGCCTCAACAAATGCTATGGTAGTTGATGTCATGGTTTCTAGCAAGTCTAACTGGAGTTAAGCAGGAAAGGAATTTATTAAAAGGATAGTGAATAATTTGTAGACTCACTGGCAGGGCCGGAGAGCCTAATTTCAGGATAAAATCTGAAAGTTTCACACCAAGTTTAGCTTTATTGTTGATAAGGAAGTAATATTAATAGTGTCTTAGCCATAGTCACAAGAAAAAAGACCCCTGTTCTTGGTTTCTTCCATCACTCACCCTTAGTTAAAGTCCAGTTCTGAACCTAAGTCTCATGACAATATACTGTCTTCAAAAGAAGCTGTTAAGTGTCTGGCATTCTTAGCCTCCTTAGCAACAGACTCTTTTTGCCCCACACCAAGATTCATGAGTGGGAATTCTCAAATACAGTATAGAATGGGACTTGGTTGCCATATAGCCAAAATGAATCACGAATGTCCACTATAAGCCAAACTTTTGGCAGTTCAACACCAACTTACAAGCTTCTCCCTATGCTTAACGTTCTAGGGAAAAAAAAAATGTTCCTACTTAACTTAAAGTAACTATTCTTCCTCATATAAAAGGAACCAGTTGAAGTTTCATCCAGCTCGAAATACGGCTTTCTGGAAGATGTCCAGTTCTTCTGGAATTGTGCCATGGTATTGTCTCAATATTCTATAAACTATGGACTAATTTGTAAAAGCCAATACTAATAAATAAATAATAGAACAAAAATACAATGTAGGAAAAACGGTTAAGATGTATATATGTACATGAAAGAAAATATGGGTAGATGTTACAGTCTTACTTCTGTAATTCGTCTTGGTGCTGTATTTGCACTGATGACTCAACTCCTCTATTATCAATTTTAATTTTCTTTTCCCCTCAAACAAGGATTTACTCATACCTTGATCCTGAAAAAGCTGCCCCTTGATCATTCTTCCCATATTAGGTTGCTGTGAATTTCCTTTAACTTTTGATGCTGGACTTGACAGTATTAAGAAGCACCCCAGAGGACTGCTGGATTTCTACCAACACCCTTCTTGATCCTATTGTGTAATAGCAACACTGTTTCCCCATTATAGCTAGAATCATCATTTCTGTCATATCATAATCTTCTTTTTGACTTTTCACCCTGTGGTTTTAGAATTGGAAATAAAAAAGTGGCAAACTCAGCTTCCAGTGCTGTTAAGCCAGTGTTTACTTGGTACTCTGTGGAAGCAACCTTCCTTTGGCTGCTAAGACCCCCTAAACCAGCAGAGCCCAAGGGGACTGGAGTGAGATGCACACTTTTGTGATTCAGCCACTATGTGATTTCGTGAGAGGTGTCATTCCAGTTCTACCCCTTAATTACCAAATTAATGCATTCAGGCCATGAAAGCATCAGTACCATAAAACTGTCACAGCTTCAGACCACACACCATATTTCATATGCTAGCACCCCAACTTCACAATGTGTTATCTTCTGGCTGGCATCATAGTTGAATATTTGGTATCCCATCTCATCGTTTTGTAAGGCAGACTGCTACCATGTATCATGAGATACATGGTAAAGTCAGTAATCCCATCAACATTAATCCATTTTCTTATTTTTAACTTTCTCAATTAGAAGTTATACTGTATGGCCCTTCTGATGGAGAATACATTTCATAAGTCTATAAATGGTAAGGCCGACAGAAACATATGGGGAAGAAAAAGCAAATACAGTAGTCCGCCCTTATCCATTGTTTTGCTTTACCGTTTCAGTTATCTGTAGTCAATAGTGGTCCAAAAATATTAAGTGGAAATTCTAAAATAGACAACTAATCAGTTTTAAATTACACACCATTCTGAATAGCATGATGAAATCTTGCACCATCCTGGTCTGTCCTGCACTGGACATGAATCTGGACATGAATCATCCCTTTGTCTGATATATTCACACTATACATGCTACCTGCTTGAGACTGTATAGGAAAAACACATAGTGTATGTAGTGGTCCTTTGTCATGCTGCTATAAGGACACACATTTTATAAAGAAAAGAGGTTTAATTGACTCACAGTTCCACAGGGCTGAGGAGGCCTCAGGAAATTTACAATCATGGCAGAAGGAGAAGCAAACATGTCCTTCTTCACATGGCAGCAGGAAGAAGAATGAGTGCCTAGCAAAGGGGGAAACCCCTTATAAAACCATCAGATCTTGTGAGAACTAACTCACTATCATGAGAATCATATGGGGGAAACCACCCCCATGATTTACCTATCTCCACCTGGTCCCTCCTACAACACATTGGGATTATGGGAACTACATTCAAGATGAGATTTGAGTGTGGACACAGCCAAACCATATTATTCTGCCCCTTGCCCCTCTGAAATCTCATGTCTTCACAATTCAAAACACAATCATGCCCTTCCAACAGTCCCTCGAAGTCTTAACTCACTCCAGCATTAGCCCAAAAGTCCAAGTCCCAAGTCTCATGTGAGACAAGTCTCTTCCACCTATGAGCCTGTAAATTCAAAAGTAAGCTAGTTACTTCCTGGATACAATGAGGGTACAGGCATTGGGTAAATACACCATTCCAAATGGGAGAAATTGGCCAAAACAAAGGGGATACAGACCTCATCCAAGTCCAAAATCCAATAGGGCAATCATTAAACCTTAAAGTTCCACAATGATCTCCTTTGATTCCTTGTCTCACCTCCAGGTCACACTGATGCAAGAGGTAGGCTCCCATGGCCTTTTGCAGCTCTGCCCCCGTGGCTCTGGAGGGTACAGCCCCCCTCCCAGCTGCTTTCATGGACTGGCATTGAGTGCCTGCAGCGTTTCCAGGTGCACTCTGCAAGCTGTCCTGTTGGTGGATCTAACATTCTGGGGTCTGGAGGACAGTGGCCCTCTTCTCACAGCTCCACTAGGCAGTGCCCCAGTGGGGACTCTGTGTGAGGAATTCATCCCCACAATTCCCCTTTCACGCTGCCCTAGCAGTGGTTCTCTATGAGGGCCCTGCCCCTGCAGCAAACTTCTGCCTGGACATCCAGGTGTTTCCACACATCCTCCGAAATCTAGGTGGAGATTCCCAAACCTCAGTTCTTGACTTCTGTGCACTTGCACACTCAACACCATGTGGAAGCTGCCAAGGCTTGGGGCTTGCACCCTCTGAAGCCATGACCTGAGCTGTTCCTTGGCCTCTTTTAGCCGTGACTGGAGTGGCTAGGACACAGGGCACCAAGTCCCTATGCTGTACATAGCAGGGAGGCACTGGGTCAGGCCCACAAAGCCATTTTTTCTCCTAAGCCTGCAGGCCTATGACAGGAGGGGCTGCGGTGAAGTTCTCCGACATGCCCTGAAGATACTTTCCCAGTGTGTTGGCCATTAACATCCAGCTCCTAATTACTTATGCAAATTTCTGCCCTGGGCTTGAATTTCTCCCCAGAAAATAAGTTTTTCTTTTCTGTCGCATTGTCAGGCTGCAAATTTTCCAAACTTTTATGCTCTGCTTCCTTTTGAATTATTTGCCACTTAGAAATTTCTTCTGCCAGATATCCTAAATCATCTCTCTCAAGTTCAAAGTTCCACAGATCTCTAGGGCAGGGGCAAAATGCCTCAGTCTCTTTGCATAGCAAGAGTAACTTTACTCCAGTTCCCAACAAGTTCCCCATTTCCATCTGAGACCACCTCAGCCTGGACTTCATTGTCCATATCACTATCAGCATTTTAGTCAAAGACATTCAACAAATCTCTAGGAATTTCCAAACTTTCCTGCATCTTCCAACCTTCTGAGCCCTCCAAACTGTTCCAGCCTCTGCCTGTTACCCAGTTCCAAAATTGCTTCCACATTTTCGGGTGTCTTTGAAGCAGCACCCTACTCTGCAGTACAAATTTACTGTATTAATTTGTTCTCATGCTGCTATAAGGACATACACAAGACTGGGTAATTTATAAGGAAAATTGATTGACTTACGGTTCCACAGGACAGGGGAGGCCTCAGGAAACTTACAATCATGGCAGAAGGGGAAGCAAACATTTCCTTTCTCACATGGCAGCAAGAAGGAGAAGAATGAGTGCCCAGCAAGGGGGGAAGCCCCTTATAAAACCATCAGTAACCATCAGATCTCATGGCTGTGCACAATGGCTCACACCTGTAATCCCAACACTTCGAGAGGCTGAGGTGGCAGGCAGATTACCTGAGGTCAGGAGTTTGAGACCAACCTGGCCAACATGGTGAAACCCCATCTCTACTAAAAATGCAAGAATTAGCCGGGTGTGGTGACAGGAGCCTGTAATCCCAGCTACTTAGGAGGCTGAGGCAGGAGAATCGCTTGAACCTGAGAGGAAGAGATTGCAGTAAGCTGAGATCGTGCCACTGCCCTCCAGCCTGGGCAACAGAGTGAGACTCCATCTAAAAATAGATAATAAACAAATAAACAAACAAACAAACAAAAGATAAAGCCATCAGATCTTGTGAGAACTAACTCACTATCACTACAACAGGATGGTGTTGAACCTCCATGGTTCAATTACCTCCACCAGGTCCCTCTCCCAACACATGGGGATTATGGAAGCTACAATTCAATATGACATTTAGTTGGGGATACAGCCATTCCATTTCAGTGTATATAGGATCCGTTACTGTGCAGTTTCAGGCATCCACTGGGGTCTTGAAACTTATCCCCTATGGATAAGGGGGCACTACTGTACAAATGCTATCCCAACTTAAAATTATTTATTTATCATTTTACTTATTTTTTATATCTTTCCCAACTGGAAGATAAACTTCCAGAGGACAAGAACCTCCTCTCTTCTGTGTGCCACTCTATTATAGATACATTCCTGTGGGAAGTTATGATCTTTCAGACATTATTTATCCACAATTCAAAAAACCTTTGCACATGAAACAGCAGGCAAAGGTTTTAGAAGTACAAATTAATCAGAACAATAAAAACTCTCTAGGAAAAATCAGTAACATTTTAAGTTAGACACTGCTTAAAATACAACACTGCAGAGTAATAGATGGCATGGCTTTGTGAAAAAGAGAAAGACCTCGCCTTACTACTTACAATGGAAATACCTACAACATTCTTTTTAATGGGCTATAAAAATAGATGTTCAAATGTAGCTGCCTTGAACAATTTCTTTATGTGTTTATAGCTTTAACCCAGGGCCTCATCCCAAGAATTTTTGCTACTGATAATGAAGCTGTATTTTTTTAAAAATGAAAATGGTATGTACCTGTGATCTTTTAGGATGACAGTCTAATTAAGATTAGCAACTAGAGAGAAAGAAAACCCAAGCTAAACATTTCTATACTTTAGTAAATTCTACCCTCTATGGTCCTAATAGCAAGAGCATGGCCACTTGGAGCAGTGCTGCAAGGCAGTTGCTCACACAAACACTACTTAGCCATGAATGGGTGGCTTGAAGCCACCAGGAAGATAGGTTTAAATTGGCAACATCATTTTCCTGATTCTACCCTGAGACTAAAGCATCCCGCTTTAGGATTTGGGTCAGTCAATCAGCAGGTACTTATCTGGTGCTTACTTTGTGCCTGGGACGCTGTTAACTCAGCAGAAAAACGTAAGCAAAGACAAAAAGTTAGAGGCAAAAGAAAAAAGGCCAAAATAACAAAAACTTAGATTACAAAACACTGAAGGCAGTGTTAGTACTGCTGCAAGGAGAAAGAGATAATTATATGTTCACAGATACAAGAAGTGAAGAATTACTTCCACCTAAAGTCTTTTGATTTAAATCAAATATACCTGATAAACATATGCGAAGTGCACTGGATATATATTTTTAAAACACATGTTTTAGTTGTTATTCCCCAGGGAGAAGTATAGGTGCAGCAGAGCCTTTTATTATGATAATAGGCAATTACATGCATTACCCTTCCCTAAAAGTTCTCACTCCATTCAAACTTAAACAGTTATTTGACAATGTTTATTAGCTCAAATATGAGGTACAGACAAGCATTATCAGATAGTCCCTAGAACTGTAACTGATTCCTAAATCACTCTACTGAAAAGAAAAAGGTAGTATCCAGGCCTGATAGTCAGTCACTGTGAGGGTCTGACATTTACACTCAGAGAGGATCTCACCTGCTGTTGCAGCTACTTTCACATCCTTGACCTTCAAATCTTCTCTGGCCTTGCATCCCTATTGCTGGGCCAGGAGAGACCAGATCAGACCATGTGCACACATCTGCAGGAATATCACAGCCTTGAATATTTTATTTTATATGTAGGCCCAGTCTTCATAGCCATGAACCCTTGACGTGTTAAACCACTATGATTTTGTACCAGCAGGTATCTTAGCTAAGTTGCTGAGATGAGGCAGCAACTTACCACGTTGTCTAGCCTCTTAGCAGTGGCCACAGCTCCTACCTCACAGAGGAAAATTGCAGACAACAGCTGCATAACCAGGCCGTGACTCTTTTCTCTTTTCTACCCATCTCAGAGTTTGTTCCTCTACTAAATTCTTCTTAGTTTCAAAAGCAGATTCCCTACCCTCTCTTGCAATATTTTGTTTCATAAATTGTTTTCTCAAATATCATATTTCAATCTTACCTTCCTTCTGCCTATACAACCATTAGCCTTCTCTAATCTAAAACATACAAATAAAACAATTTAACTCAACCCTGTACCCACATCATAGTTCTGTACCCACGTCATAGGGGTTCACAGGAACCACTCTGTTCCTCTGCTCCCTCTCTCCCCTTTCACAGCCAAACTCCACAGAAGAATGGTCTTCAATCTCCAGCTACGTTTCTTGATATTCCAGTTTCTCCCCAATCTCCAGCTACTTTCCTCACATCTCAGTTTCCCACATTTCCCTGGCAAAGCTCATCCACGACTTTCCTATTGCTAAATACCTTAAAGTCCTTTTAGTTCTCACATTAAATTATCTATGTTTTTGCTATGGATAACTTGAAACTCTCCCCCTCCTCGCTTTCAGAGACATCAACTCTTCTGACCATTTCTTGTCTTCATTACTGGTGCCTGTTTTTTTTAAGATGGAGTCTCACTCTGTCGCCCAGGCTGGAGTGCAGTGGTGCAATCTCGGCTCACTGCAAGCTCTGCCTCTCGAATTCATGCCATTCTCCTGCCTCAGCCTCCTGAGTAGCTGGGACTGCAGGCACCCACCACCACGCCCGGCTAATTTTTTGTATTTTTAGTAGAGACGGGGTTTCACTGTGTTAGCCAGGATAGTCTCCATCTCCTGCCTCAGCCTCCTGAGTAGCTGGGACTGCAGGCACCCGCCACCACGCCCGGCTAATTTTTTGTATTTTTAGTAGAGACGGGGTTTCACTGTGTTAGCCAGGATAGTCTCCATCTCCTGTCCTCATGATCCACCCACCTCAGCCTCCCAAAATGCTAGGATTACAGGCATGAGCCACCATGCCTGGCCTGGTGCCTGCTTTTTAAATGTTGGTGTTTCTTTTTGTATTACTCTAAAAGTTTTCCCTGGGAAATTGTGCTGGTAACTTTTAGATCTACACGTCCTCCTCTACCTTTTTAGACAACTAGTCCAAATCCTTCCCCACATATCCAATTGCCTATTCTTCTCTCCATCTTGAAGTCCCAGAGAAATCAAACTCAACAGAAGCAGAGTTCATCTTTCTCTCAAAACTTCCTCCTCAGTCTTTTGTCCTTATTTTAACAAATGTCATCATTACTTTTATCCCAATCGTTTCCTGCCTTCCATATTTTAATCTAGTCTGTTCCCTCTGCTGAGATTACCCTTTTGTCCCACTTGTCTGCCTATGAATGCTCCCTCAACTTCAAGCTTGAGAATCACCTCCTTCATGGAGCACTACCAGCCTGGCCAGGTAAAAGTGACCACTGCTGGCTGCCTGCTACCACCCTTAAAGAGATACCTCAAACAATATGTGTGGCACTGAATTATGAAGGAGGAGCATGTTTTAGGGAGAAAGAAGAGCACATGGAAAAGCCCTAGGATAAGAAGGAATTTGGGTGGGCTTTTGAGGGACCACAAGAAGCCCTGTGGCTGGGGCACTGGGCCAAAGGGACAGTGGCATGAAACCACCTAAGATTGCTGGAAATTTGAGGGATGGTGGAAAAAACAAATGGAGAAGAGAGGTGGGGTGCCAGCCATGCAGGAGCTTGCAGGCCATGGTAAAGCTTTTTTCATGCTATTCTAACTACCATGGGAAGCGAAGGACATTTCTAAAGCTGGGAGTGACAAAATCCAATGTAGATTTTAAAATGACCTCTCCAGCTGCACTGTGAATAGATTTCAGAGAAGCAAGATTGTTAAAGAGGTGAGTAGTTAGGAAGTCATTACAATAATCCAGCCAGAAAATGATGGTCACTTAGTGTGGAGTAGTAGTAGGGATGACAGAGAGCATAGTCAAAATTTTTGTCAAACTTTCTCGTACATGCAAACAAATGAGACTATGTTGCTTGATTAAACTAATAATCAGTTTCAGGATGTTCCATGGTCATTACTGGCTGCATCCTGTGACCATCTGGAGACCAGAATGACCAGCCAAGCCCTATGTCTTTGCACACACACAAAAACAATTTTTACAGAATTAATTGGCATGCTCCACAAAGTTTGCTGTGTTCTTTGAACTCTCCTGACCTTGGGAAAATGCTTTTCCCACAGAAAACTTTTCAGCCAATTGAGCTTGGACTCTTCTTAAAGGTCACATGGACTCTTGTATTGGAAATACTATTTGTACATTTCTATTTCCTTTGTTAGTTCCGGAGTCTACGTTCCTCTCATAGAGCAAACAAAGGCTAAAGGAAGATGAATGAAGAAAAGAAATGAAGGGCATATTGGAAATAAACTTCCTGAAGAAACCACATGGGAAACAAATGCCACTAAAACTACTAGGTAGAAATAATAGCTATATGCCAGATACAGCAATAAAAAATTGGTAATCACATACAGACAATTTTCATGAGATCTGTGTTCCTAGGAACAGAGTAATAGGTAGTGTCAGAAGATAAAATTACAATAAATTCAGTTTAAAGATTTCAAATGGCTTAGTTGTGATTCTAGAATCAGGCAACACTCCATCCCATAAAATAGAATAAGTGTTCCAATGAGTTGGGCTGAGGAGGTTGGCTTTATAGATAGAAAATGAGCTGAAGAAGGCAGACATAAAGAACAAAAAGAGATAGATCATTTCAAAGTTACTTTCCTTGTAACACAGGGACAGGGACACAGAATAATAGAGAGATAACTGATTGGTTAACACCAGTTTACTTCAGATCACTCTTTAGCATAAGGATTAAAACAAGAGGAACTTCATTATCATGCCAATTGAAGATTGCAACAGACCTGTTAGAAAAATTAAGCTATTTGTCCCTCTTGATTTCATGGAAGACCAGATAATAACTCAGTTTTAATTTGGTGAGTGTGGGTGACTCCATTTATCATTTCTAGTCTAATCTGCTGGGGCCTAGTGCAGGAGTTAATGACCTCCTCTGTTTGTTTAACAATTTCCCTCTTTTGATGAGGTTCTCCCCCAGATGAGAGTGTGATCAAAACTAAAGGCATTGGCTGGGTGCAGTGGCTCATGCCTGTAATCCCAGCACTTTGGGAGGCCAAGACAGGCAGATCACCTAATGTCAGGAGTTTGAGACCAGCCTGGCCAACATGGTAAAACCCCATCTCTACTAAAAATACAAGAAATTAGCCGGGCATGGTGGCGGACACCTGTAATCCCAGCTACTTGGGAGGCTGAGGCAGGAGGAACACTTGAACCCGGGAGACTGAGGCTGCAGTGAGCTGAGATCACGCCACTGCATTCCAGGCTGGGCAACAAGAGCAAGACTCCATCACAAAACAATGAAAATTAAAAAATAAAAAAAAAATTTTAAGATCAAAACGAAAGATATTAACACTACTCTTAGTTACCATCATTCTGGGTTTCCATTCTCAACCTGTCATTGGTAGGTTACAGTGTTCTCATGCAAATGCATTTCTTTGGGCTGAAGGAAAACCATTTGATATTCGACAGACAGCTGTTTGCAAAAAGTTAAAACTTTTTAAGATGACATAATGCACCAGGAAGACTATTTGTATAACTATTAGGAAGATATTACCAAGAGTTTGGAGTATGTTCCTAAGCCAGGGTCTTGATGAATTGAACCACCTAAAATTGAATAGATCAAAGAATGAATCAGATGAGGAATCTACCCATTTTAACCAAGTAGCCTGATCATTAACTTTTTGCAACTGAATGTCCACAATACCCTATCTATTTATCTATGTGCAACAAGAAGTGTCATCAACTGCACAGATTCCTCCCTGTTCAG
Organism: Macaca mulatta; assembly: GCF_049350105.2. Taxonomy (NCBI): domain Eukaryota; kingdom Metazoa; phylum Chordata; class Mammalia; order Primates; family Cercopithecidae; genus Macaca; species Macaca mulatta. The sequence continues at coordinate 97,614,954 of NC_133411.1, forward strand.
TAAATAGTAGGCAGCAATTCTATCATCTAGCAACACAGGAAAATGTCAGATTAAAGCAGAGAGTACTAACTCTGTAAAAGAGACCACTAGTACAATTTGAACAAACATCATGTTAGGAATGTTGCTAATGTTACCCATTAGGTATACTCAAAGATCTCTTAGGTCCTGTAAAGGTTTAGGTTTGAGCCAGGCACGGTGGTGCATTCCTAAATTCCCAGCTACTCAGGAGGCTGAGGTGGAAGGATTCTTGTGCCCAGTTCAAGGTTGTAATGTGCCATGATTATGCCTGTGAATAGCCACTGCACTCCAGCCTGGGCAACATAGCAAAACCCTACTTCTTTAAAAAAAAAAAAAAAGGATTTGACATGACAGATCCAATGCTTTGTTAAGTTACTCACAAAAACTACTGACTGAAATTCTAACTACAGCATTATCCTGTCAAGTGAAAGAGGTAAGCATAAATAACGAAAAATTAAGAAGGGTAAGAATTGTCTGAGCTCAGGCATTTTAGACCAGCCTGGGCAACATGGTGAGGCCCCATCTTTACAAAATATAAAAGAAAAAAATTATTAAAGAAAAATAAGAAGGGTAAGAGTCTTACTATGATATGGAGTCTTGGTCCTCTGGTTTTGTGATAAGCTATCCACAGCATGAAGTCAGCGACTTATCCTAGTTTGCAGTTTGAGTATCTTCAGTTGTGGCATCAGACATTCTGACAGACTATCTATGTGGCTCAAACATCAGGCATGAGACTTGTCCCTTGGAATGTATATTGAATCGTCCAACTTTGGCCATAGCGTTTCAGGAACAGAGCAGTTCTTATTCTTTGTTGAAGAGTTGTACCCAGATGCTAGAGGAAACCAGAAAGAATTTGGAATCCAGTCTACAGATAGATCATAAAAACTCAAAAGCAATAAACAGGTCTACAATCAAATAACAGATGTACTGTACTTTTCTTCTGAAACATAATTTTTCTCTCTACAGTCACCCCCATTTTTATTAAAGATAATCATGGTAAGACCAATACGTTTGTAAAATAAGTTTAGCCTCAAACTTGGCCTGATATTTACATAAGTATAGCAAGAATAGCCACATAAGCTCACTCCTTTTAAATTTGCTTTGCTGTAAATTTTCACAAGGAAGCTAAATTTGGACTTTTAAAAACCTCTTGACACTAGGAAGTCAAACCAAAGCAGATATCAGACTTTGCCTACAGTAATATCTTGTAATATCTTGATGTTCTCTGGCCTGCCAAGAAGTGACAACTTTTTACTCACTCTCTGAAGGGTTGAGAACTCCTGAAGCCAGGCATTCTATGCACATTTTCAAATATGACATTCCAGTCAAAGCCTTAGTAATAATATATTCAATATTTCAACTGTATCTTGTTAAAGGATACAGTTAAATTCTTATTGAACTTATGTAAATACTCACATTTGACATAAAAATAAGAATACTCACCAATAGTTTCTGAACTTTGGAGAGATCAAGTAGGGAAGAAAAGCAAATGTTTCCATTTTATGTACAAAAGAATACTTTATCAAATTGCTGTAAGCTGTACATAGCTGAAAAGAAAAAGAAATTCCTTAAATTTGAAAAACAAAACATAAAAAGAACCAGCATTGGCTCAAATTTTTAAAAGCCATAAAACCTCATATGTTGTCTTCATCAGTTAATTCAGTCTAATGTAATTAATGTTTGCTCTGTTTAATCTTGGTTAGCAGCTTCACAAACCCATCAGTTTTTGATGTTATTGTTGCTGTTGTTGTTTTGAAACAGAGACTCTCTCTGTTGCTGACGTTGGAGTGCAGTGGTGCTATTTCGGCTTACTGCAACCTCTGCCTCCTGAGTTCAAGCAATTCTTGTACCTCAACCCCCCAAGTAGCTGGGATTACAGCGCCACCACACCAGCCTAATTTTTGTATTTTTTTCAGTAGAGACGGGGTTTCGCCATGTTGTCCATCCAGGCTGGTCATGAACTCCTGACCTCAAGTGATCTGCCCACCTCAGCCTCCCAAAGTGCTTGGATTACAGGTGTGAGCCACCATGCCCAACCCCATGTTTTTTCACTAGAGTTTTAGAAATTCTTACCCAGTTTAATAATATCTCAGTTATCAGAAACCTGAACTTGTCAGAATTATTTCCATTCTTTTCATGAACCTCCTTGAAGATACAATGCTGTAAGAGTATAGTTGCTTGCAAAAAGCTTTCAGAAAAGCATCAGAACAAAGCAATTAACTGCAGGCAACAAGACATAAAATGGCCATGGTTCAAAATCTGATGAGAGTCTGTAGTGACCCACTTGACAAGGAAATCTGTTTTTTCCTGTGGTGTACAAAATTGGAACATAATAACCAAAATTATGACTTATAACATCATAATTTTTGAAATCTCCTACAATTTTGGAGCACATATTAATAATATATCCATACAAATATAACTTGAAGAAGATTAAACATTTCTTATTTGACAATATTTCTCATATAATTTAATGTATGAAATAAGCCTACTTCAGTTTAATACTTCTTTTACACATCATTTGAAAAGTTCTAGAACCCTGTGGAACATCTCAAAGTTAGTTCAAGGTTAAAAAGACTTAAATTGAGAATTTGATTTGGGGACGTCTGTAAAAATAAAGGTTTCAAATGCTTGATCAAAAATAGGATCACACGGCCAGGCACGGTGGCTCACTCCTGTAATCCCAGCATTTTGGGAGGCCGAGGTGGGCAGATCACTTGAAGTCAGGAGTTTCAGACCAGCCTGACCAACATGGCGAAATCCCATCTCTACAAAAAATACAAAAATTAGCTGGGCATGGCAACACACACGTATGGTCCCAGCTATTTGGGAGACTGAGGCAGGAAAATCGCTTGAGCCCAGGAGGCAGAGGTTTCAGTGAGCTGAGATGGCACAACTCAGCCTGGGGGACAGAGAGAGACTCTGTCTTTAAATAAATAAATACATAAATATATGAAACTTTGAATATTTTCCAATTTTGAATCTGACAAGTCATTCTGAACTCCATTTTCAAATTCCATGGCCTTTCTATAACTAAAACCACTTCCGTGTTTCCTTTTCTTTTTTTCTTCACATAACATAATTGTATACTGGTAATGTCTAACAGACAGCTCTTCCAGGTAAAACAACAACAACAAACCCTGATTTATTGTGTTCACCCATTTCTGTGGCATAACTACTCCTGTCTACCATGACTGATTTCAAATTATCAATATGACGTCACTAAATGTGGAGTTGGAAAGACACGCTCTTAACTGGTTCTCATAAATCAGTTTACGGAAACTCCAGCACACGATTGATATAACATACCTCTTTGCATCCCACTACAAGGCATGCAGAATTTGGTCTGTGAAAAATTTTTCTTTAACTGTTTAAGGCAGCTTTTGGGGTTGTAGTTGAGGAGATTGGACATAAGATATTTAGATCTGGAATCTAGTTAATAAATAAGACAACTGCCAAGGTACAGTTAATAGTGTTAATAATAATGATAATTTTCTACCTCAAAGGAAAGAACTAAAATTTTATTTGAATTAAAAATTCCTAATATCTAAATTCCCCAATATACATTCTAAATTGATAATAAACTATTATGTTTCATTGGAAGTAAAGGCCTTATGAAATTTTATTCTTGGCATTCCTGTACAGAAATACTGGCCAGTTTTCTATCAGCTGGCCAGCATATGATTAATATAAAAGTTTTATAGACATAGCAATATTTAACTATAATGACTTTGGGGTTTTTTTTTTTTTTTTGGTCAAAGGAGAAAACTGTGTTTTTCTTGACTATAACATAAAATAAATTATTTTTAAATTTTTCACAAAATCCCCAACGACAAGAGTTTTAACTCTTGTTAAACCTGGTAAACTAGGTTTAGAAATAGCAACATTTTAAACCTCCAAAATATTATGCAATACATTAAGTCCATCTCATGTTTATAAATTACACATGAAATCATATGAACAAATAACTTTTTTGCCATTACACAGATATGCTATGACTTTACAATCGTAGTCCCTGTATAAGCCAGAGAGAGAGTAGATAGTGAATAGTGGCCTTCGACCACACATAACTTGTTTAGTTATACATGCACACACATGCATGCGTGCAAGCTCTTTTGGGATTTTGATTAGGATCAAAATCAGTTTGGAGAAAATGATATTTTTATAGTGTTGAGTCTTCCAGTTCATGAACATGACGTATCCCTCTGTTGATTTTGGCCTATAAAAACTTCTCTTAATAATATTTGATACATTTATGCATAAGGATCTTGCACATGGCCAGGTGCAGTGGTTCAGGCCTGTAATCCCAGCACTTTGGGAGGCCGAAGTGGATGAATCACTTGAGGTCAGGAGTTCAAGACCAACCTGACCAACATGGTGAAACACCATCTCCACTAAAAATTCAAATGTTAGCCAGGCATGGTGGTGTGCGCTTGTAGTCCCAGTTACTCGGGAAACTGAGACAAGAGAATCACTTGAACCCAGGAGGCAGATGCTGCAGTAAGCCGAGATCATGTCATGGCACTCCAGCCTGGACAACAGAGCAAGACTCCATCTCAAAATAAATAAATAAATAAAAAGACCTTGCACATCTTGATTGGCTCTAGGCATTTTAAATTTTTATGATGTTGTGAATTTCATATTTTCAAACTTATATTTTGTAAATGCTGCTGATGTGTAAATACAACTGATGCGTTCTCTGGGTCATTTTAGATGCCTTTTGCAGATTAGGAAAGTTCTTATCCATTTCTTTTTCTTTATTTTTTTTGAGATGCTGTCACCTCTGTCACCCAGGTTGGAGTACAGTGGTGTGAGCTCGGCTCACTGTAACCGCCACCTCCTAGACTCAAGTGATCCTCCCACCTCAGCCTCCTAAGTAGCTGGGACCACAGGTGCATGCCACCATGCTCAGCTAATTTTTTGTATTTTTGATAGAGATGGGGTTTCACCATGTTACCCAGGCTGATCTCGAACTCTTGAGCTCAAGCAACCCACATGCCTCAGCCTGCCAAAGTGCTGGGATTAGATAGCTAGCACACCTGGTGCCTATCTATTTCTAATTTGCTAGAAGTTGAAAATCATGTATGAGTATTGAAATTATTATTATTATTTTATTTATTTATTTTTTTTAGACGAAGTCTCGCTGTGTCACCCAGGCTGGAGTTCGGTAGTGCAATCTTGGCTCATGGCAAGGTCCACCGCCTGGGTTCACGCCATTCTCCTGCCTCAGCCTCCCCAGTAGCTGGGACTACAGGCGCCTGCCACCTCACCTGGCTAATGTTTTGTATTTTTAGTAGAGACGGGGTTTCACTGTGTTAGCCAGGATGGTCTCGATCTCCTGACCTCGTGATCTGCCTGCCTCGGCCTCCCAAAGTGCTGGGATTACAGGAGTGAGCCACCACACCCAGCCCCAAGTATTGAAATTATTAAAAGATATTTCTGCATCTTTTGAGATGAAATCATTTTTCTCTTTTATTCTGCAAGTGTGATGAATTACATTGGTTAATTTTCAAAAGTTAAGTCAATTTACATTTCTTTAATAAACCTCACTTGAATGTAATATATATGCTTACATGGTAGTGTTGTGTATTTTAATTCTACTCACATATTTGTCAAGAACTATGAAAGATATGAGATTTTACTCTACTTGCAAGCTAGCAAGTAAGCCTGCCATAATTTCGGGGATGCAGGCAGAAGCTACGACATTCCTGAGTCAAAGATGAAGGACATTATTACTCATGGCACAGGAAGAAATGTGAGCTTTGTGTTTGTGTCAATTCTCCTCACCCCCCAAAGCCCACTGGGGTGACATGGAGTGGTCCAGGTAGACACTAGGCACATAGTGCATTTGAATCATAACTAAGAAATCCTGAGCGGGCGAACTTACTCTGCTTTGAAGGGAGGCACTATTTCTACCCCAAAGCTCCTTGCTGTACAAATATTCATTAAAAATAGTCTGAAACAGGCCAGGCGCGGTGGCTCACGCCTGTAATCCCAGCACTTTGGGAGGCCGAGGCGGGCGGATCACAAGGTCAGGAGATTGAGACCATGGTGAAACCCCATCTCTACTAAAAATAGAAAAAATTAGCCAGGGCACAGTGGCGGGCACCTGTAGTCCCAGCTACTCGGGAGGCTGAGGCTGGAGAATGGCGTGAACCCGGGAGGCGGAGCTTGCAGTGAGCCGAGATTGCGCCACTGCACTCCAGCCTGGGCAACAGAGCGAGACTCCGTCTCAAAAAAAAAAAAAAAAAAAAAAAAGTCTGAAACAAAACTTTCAGTGCCCTTGCTCACAAATCATGCAGAGAGGCCTATAAAGAATTGTCTTCTAATAATATTTAAATTACACAAGATATGATCATTATTATATTTAATCAACTTTCATTTAGATATACCCACATATTTATTTACCTTTCTCATTGCTCTTCTTTCTTTCTTGAATAGTTGATCTTCCATTAGGAATGATTTTCCTTCTGCCCAAAGAAGTATTTTCTTTATTGTGGGTCTGCTAGAGATCAATTATATCAGTTTTTGCTTAAAAAACAAATGTCATTATTTCATCTTCATTCTTGGAGGATATTTTCCCTGTGTATAAACTATAGGTTATCTTCTTTGGGTTCTTTGGAAATATCCCATTGTTTTCTGGCTTTCATTGTTTCTTTTGGAAAGTAATATGTCAAACTGTTTTCCTTGAAAGTAATCTGTCTTTTCTCTTCTGGCTGCTTTTAAAATTTACCTTATTATTGTTATTTACATCAGCTTTACAATGATGAGCCTAGGTATGAATTTCTTTTTATTTATCCTTAGGAATTATTGAATATAGGCTTATTGTTCTTTATCAACTTTGGAAGATTCTTAGCCATTATTTTCTCAAATATTATTTCTGCCCTATTTCACTCTCTTCTACTTCTTGGATTCCACATGTATATCACATTTTCTCACTGTAATCTCATCATTTCTCTCTCTTTTTTGTCTGCCATTAATTGTGATTTATGATTTTCTGCATATTTTCTTCTGTCCTACCATTCAGATCATAGATTCTTTCTTCAATTGTATTTAGTCTGCTGTTAAATCCATATATTTTGTTCTTAATTTTAGTTACTGCATTTGCAAATTCTAGCTTTTCTATTTGATCCTTTTTCAATTTACCATGGTTTAATATTTTTAGCTCTCAGCTATAATTCCAAATCTTGTCTTTTATCTCTTTGAATGTAAGAAAGCATAGCTTTTAAAATCAATGTTTGGGGACCCTAATTTTTGGAGTCCTTGCAAGACTGTTTTTAGTTATTTTTCATGAAGTTCTGTCTTCTTAGGGTCTTGGTTATTTTCTATTGTGCATCAGAACTTATATTTTAAAAATTGTATGTTGACATAATTTGAGGTCTAGCACATTGTTAACTTTACCCAGGAAAAAGTTTGCATTTGGGGCATTGGGGATCTCTAGCAATCTGGAAATGCTTAAGATAATTTCAGTGATAAAAGTAATTTGGAACTGGGCTACAGTCTTTGGGAGAGCCCATTGGCTTCTACTTCACCCTTAGTCCTGGCTATAGTTCTTTGGAGTTACGATTTTATGTGCAAAGAGTTTGATAAGCTTCCACTTGGGAAGGACTTTTATACCCCAGATACCTTTTCTGGAATTTTCAAATGTCTCTAGGAGAAAAGCGGCCTCAATCATAAGGCACAAGTCTCTTGATTTTTATTTTTTCCAAATCCTGAACTAATTATGCCCTACTTCTTTAGCTTTCAGATACCTTCAAATGGATTTTCCCCTTATCTTTTCTATTAAAACTCAGTAGGAGGTTTGGTCTGAATTACTAGTTTGTCACTACTGGAAGTGAACATCCCTATTACTTAGTTTTTGTTGTTGTTATTGTTGTTAATCTCCAGATACTAAATTCTGATGTATAGTCATTGTTGAAGAACATAGAGTGGAAACAAGCTGTCATGTAACATTACTTGTCCCCCACCTAAGCCACGTACACTTACCACCACTATCACCACCAGCACCACAACTGTAACAACAGATATGATTACTCTTCAAGATTCTAGTCAAGGCATTCAGCAGTCAGGCCCATAGGTCAGCAGTAACAGTTGATTGAGACTGACAGGATTGGAATGGGAGGTGAAAGGGGGTGCCGAGGGAAGCAGAATAGATAGAAATTGGGTAATTTTCTGGGGCATGTGTTGGGTAAAGTGGTGGTTCCCACCTACAAACTTGTGCTGCTCTGCTAAGTTGTATCAGGAAAAAGGAAGAAAAACAAAAAACAGATGTACTTTTTCCTCTAGGAAGCTCAACTCCTCTTTACATAAAATTGTTTCCCTGGAGTAGCTTAACTCCACCACTAGGTCTCCAAAGATGGTGATGTTCACTTGGTGTCATTGATAAAGAGACTGACAATTAGAATTAGAGTTTCCTCATTTGGTGGAAAAATCCATGCTTAGTACCATGTTATTTCAAGACTGCCTGATAGAAGAATGATATTCACTTAAAAAAAAAAAAAAGAAAAAAAAAAAGAAAAGGCCAATAAACTTTGCCTTTTAAATTCTTTCTGATGAGATATTAAACTCATATATGACCAAATTTCCAGTTTTCCATTTTAGGGACTGTCAATCAGGAGCAGCATTGAGGAGCTAAATGTGGTCATGTCTGCACTCCAAGCCTGCTAAAAATGTTTTAGCTTCCAAACAGACAGAGTGACTGTTTCGTCAGCATGCAGCTGAGGGGTGAATGAGGACAGCCAGGCTGGGTACACTGCCACAGTTGCCTGTGCATGTTCACCTCACATCATAGGTTTTCTTTTACCCCGATGCACTCCATCTTTCCCTCCTTTCTGCTTAACAAGCACTCATACATTCAAATGTAATTGTAACTTCTTTGTATATCTGTGTGTATACTTGGATGTGTTTTATATCTCTTTTTTAGAGATAAAGTTTATTAAAGGTAGAGATTGTGTCTTCTTCCCTTATAATTAAAGTGATCTGACCACAATAATGTGGATTATGGAGCAGTTAGTTAATCCCCTCAGCTAGACTGAACCGAATAATTTCACCATGTGCATGGAGAACTCTGTTAAGCTGGAGTTATCACTGAGCCACAGATATTTATTGAGCACCTTCTATGTGTCTAGAACTATCCTAGATGTTGGAGAAAGAACACAAAAAGACTCAATCTTTACTTTCAATGTGATCACACCCTAATTATGAGTATACCTGTGTTGTAAGGAATAAGGCAGTGTAATGAGGGCCACAACCATATAAATAAGTAAAACCAACAATGATATTTGAAAACAGGCAAAACACAAGCAATTCTTTTTAGAGGACTCCAAAAAGACTTCTGAGAAAAGATTACATATAAACTTTTGGTGATTACATGCCTTTCATGAGGGCAAACAGTAATAAAGAACTCCAAGTATGGAGAACAAGACATGTACAGATTAAAAGGTGAGAGAGAGGACTATATATTTGGGGGTTAGGCTAGTGGGTTTCATGAAAAAACCATAGAAGAATAGTAGGGGTCAGAGGTTTAATGCTTAACAAAATCTGTTGATATCTCCCAGTAATGTAAGTCCAGAAAATTCATCTTATTTCTGTCCTGATAATTCTCAAAGCATCACCATACTGGTTCCCAAACTAGTTCATAGCATGTCATTAACATGAAACAGCCTTTGAGCAGGGATGCTCAAGGAATCTGGGAATCAATTCTCCTAGTTTGAATCAGATTTGACATATTATAAATTCAAATGCAGTAGATGGGTTATAAACTATTTCACTGATTTCTTACTCATTTTTTTCTTTTCATTTCATAAATGTACATTTTCTAGATTCATTAGAGCCCCCAGGCACTCCTTGGTGACAGAAATAATGCTATATGTTCACTAATTCCTTTTCCTCAGCACATAAGACGATATTTCTTGGCCTCCTATAAGTTTATTTTTATTTTATTTTATTTTTTGAGATAGATTCTCACTCTATGGCCCAGGCTGGAGTGAGGTGGCACAATCTTGGCTCACTGCAACCTCTGCCTTCCAGGTTCAAGCGATTCTCGGTGCCTCAGCCTCCTGAGTAGCTGGGACTACAGGTGTGCGTCATCACACCCTGCTAATTTTTGTATTTTTAGTAGAGATGAGGTTTCGCCATGTTGCCCAGTCTCGTCTCGGATTCCCGACCTCAAGTGATCTGCCAGCCTCCATCTCCCAAAAGTGCTGAGATTATAGGCATGAACCACCATGCATGGCCTATTAGCCTCATATAGAGTTAGATCGGGGCAAAAATCTGGCAATAAAACACAAGCAGAAGTGTGGCCTTGAAAACATCCTTCTTGATCCTACAATTTTTCCTACAGACACTTTTGTAATACCTTTGAAAGCTCAATGTTCCAGGTAGTGGAAAGCTTGGAAGAGAGTCTCTGGGAAGACCTGACTATTCCATAAAGAACTGTGATGTGAACAAGAACTAAACACTGCTGTGTATGCCACTCATTGCCTGGAGTGGGGGTGGGATGTAGCACATTGAAATCTACAAATTCTAGGGGGTCTAAAGCTTCGGATTTATGGTTTAGTACAAATGATAAAAGGCCAAGTGTGGTGGCTCACACCTGTAATACCAGCATTTTGGGAGGCCAAGGCGGGCAGATCAGGAGTTCGAGACCAGTGTAGCCAACATGGTGAAACCCCATTGCTAATAAAAATACAAAAAACAGCCAGGGTGTGGTGGTGGGCACCTATAATCCCAGCTACTTGGAAGGTTGAGGCAGGAGAATCGCTTGAACTTGGGAAACAGAGGTTACAGTGAGCCAAGATTGCCCCACTGCATTCCAGCCTGGGCAACACAGTGAGACTCCTTCTCAAAAAAAAAAAAAAAAGATAAACATGAGGGCCTATTAACTATTGCAATTCTTATTTGAGACCCTCCTCCAACCAGAAACAATTTTGTTCTCTTTAATAAGACAACTAAGACAAAAGAAAATAGTAAAGAAACTTGCTTTCCTTGGTCTTAACTATGGATGAGGGTGAGAGATCGCTCTTGATAATATGTAACCTCAAGTGGCCCTCAACCTGAACTTAAGGTCAAAATTTACACTCTCTGTATGGTTTGAAATGCCCAAACTAAAAATTTATATTAAAATGGTTCTAGGTTGGCAGTGTTTCCAAGTGGTACTGATAGAAGAACTTGTAGATGTTTTAAATCTAGGTCTCAAAGAGTTTTCACAGATAAACTTCCAAGGAACGGGAGTATAGATTAGAAAAATCTCAAAACAACAAAAGAAGACACTGAGAGCAAGAGAAACAAAAACAAAAAGAAAGCAAAATGCTATCACCACAACAGAAGTAAATCTGCAAAGACATAGATTCTGAAATGATAATAAGCATGTCAAATGTGTTTAAAGAAGTTATTTTTGGCCAGGCACGGTGGCTCACACCTGGAATCCCAGCACTTTGGGAGGCCGAGGTGGGCAGATCACGAGCCCAGGAGTTCGATACCAGCTAGCCCAACATGGTGAAACCCCGTCTCTACTAAAAATACAAAAAATTAGCTGGGCGTGGTGGTGCGTGCCTCTAGTCCCAGCTACTCAGGAGGCTGAGGCAGAAGAATTGCTTGAACCCGGGAGGCAGAGGTTGCAGTGAGACGAGATTGCGCCACTGTACTCCAGCCTGAGTGACAGAGCCAGACTTCATCTCAAAAGGAAAAAAAAAAAGGTGGCTGATAATATTCTGGAATTGATAAAAGGCACAAATCGTCACATTCAGGAACATAAGGAACACAATGCAAGGTAAACGAAGCCTACAATTAAACCCATCCTAGTTAAACTGTAGAACACCAAGACAAACAAAAAGAAAGATTTGTCTACAAGCACAGAAAGAATGAGAAATTTGAATAGCAATCTGAAACCAAATGGGTTTAGCATAATTCAAAAAACTTCCTACTCTACAATGATTGTAGAGAAATTTAAACAGCAATGCAACATATGCCTCAAAATCCACAAACAGCTCCCAGTAATTATGTCTGGTAATTTTGGAAGTGGGAATAAAGTTGGGCCTTAAAAAGGAAGATTGAGTCAATGTTGAAGAAGCAGTTATATATCCAGAGCCTTGCAACTCCTTGTAGTCAAGGGCTTGCCATTTTCTTACTTCGGCACAACACGGAAGGTTCATCACCTAGAGAGAATAGAACTTGACTAGAGGGCACAAGGCACTGTGAGAGCAGGCTACCATATTGAAAACAGATTAAATAAAATGGTTACATACTAAATATTGAGACACTACCATTTCTCCACCAGCCTTCTGACTGAAACATCAGCCACCAGTTTTTACCTGCAAGGCAGGAATATGGAAGACTCTTTTCCAGGTCTCATAAAAATACTTACGGGCACTATAAGATATATATATTATATATATATTATATAAAACTATATATAATATATATTATATATATTGAAAGGAATGAGGCACATCCCCCATATATCTCCCAACTTCCTGAGCCCAGCACAAACACATTCCTCCATATTTCTTTCAAACTTCAGAAAAACATCACCCGGGAGATCTCCGATAAGGAATGCTAAATGTATAATGTTAACCAATTGTAATGCTGTAACCGAGAGAATTCCCTTGTTCCCTGTAACTTTACATATCCTGTTTACATCGGGCTATAAAAAGCAAGCACTCGCATTGTTCCAGGCCCTCTTATATGCTGTGGAATGGAGGGACCAAGTTCGAACTTGTAATAAAGATCCTTGCCGCTTGGCTTTGACTCTGGACTCTGGTGGTCTTCTTTGGGGAACAAACGGTCTGGGCATAACAATATAACTATTAATATAATATATATAATAATATAACTATTAATATAATATATATAATATAAGGTATAATACCTATAGTCAGGGCTTCCCCAATAAAATGTTGTAGCCAAAACACCTCATAATAAAGCTCCTGGTCAGTAAGTCTCCCAGACATGGATATGGAACTCCAAATTATCTTTTTTTTTTTTTTTTTTGAGACAGGGTTTCACTGTGTCGAACATGCTGCAGTACAGTGGCACAATCATAGTTCACTGCAGCCTCCCCCTTCAGGGACTAAAGTGATCCTCCCACCTCAGCCTCCCAAGTAGCTGGGACCACAGGCACGAACCACCACACCTGGCTAATTTTTGTATTTTTGGTAGAGATGGGGTTTTGCCATGTTGCCTAAGTTGGTCTTGAACTCCTGGCCTCAAGTGATCCACCCACCTCAACCTCCCAAAGTGTTGGGATTACAGGCATGAGCCACCATGCCCGACTCAAACGATCTCTTAAATGCCCCATTTTTAGTGAAAGCAGGCAGCCAAGGATCACTATGAAATACTGAGGAATATGTGAAAGAGAAACCAAAACAAAGAAATGACAAAAAGAAAAAAGTTCTCAAGGAAACAGAGATCGTGCAAAGAGAAGAAAAATAATTTTTAAGTTGCTTGTATCTCCAGAGAGATAATACAGAGCGGCCATAAAAGAATAGGATACTTTGTTTAAGAAACAGGAATAAAGGAGCTATTAGAAATTACAAATATGGGCAGGGCATGATGGCTCACACCTGTAATCACAGCACTTTGGGAGGTTGAAACAGGTAGATCACTTGAGGTTAGGAGTTCAAGACCAGCCTGGGCAACATGGTGAAACCTCATCTCTACCAAAAATACAAAAATTAACCAGGAGTAGTAGCTCATGTCTGTGGCGCCAGCTACTTGGGAGGCTGAGGTCAGAGGATCACTTTAGACCTGGAAGAGGAAGGTTTGCAGAGTCAAGATCACGCCATGGCACTCCAACCTGGGCAACAGAGCAAGACCCTGTCTCAAAAAAAAAAAAAATTATAAATATGCTAGAAATGAGAAGTTAGAAGGGCATGAATATAACATTGAGAAAATCTCCCAGAAAGTAGAGCAAAAAGACAAAGAGATAAGAGAGAAAAATGAAAGAAAGTTAGGACATCAGCCCATCATGTCCACCCTGAAATAATAGTAGGGAACATAGGAAATGTTCTGGAGAAAAATCTTCAAAAAAGTAATCTAATAACATTGAGCAGAGCAGAAGCTCATGAATTTCCAGATTGAAAGGACTCATAGAGTGTGCTTGGCACATTGATAAAAATAAATCCATACCAAGGTACATTGTTGTGAAATATCAGAACCCTGGGGGCAAAAGTTTCCATAGAGGAGAAAAGTAGGTTATATACAAAGGAAAAAGAATCCAAATGGCATCAGGTGCCTGAACGGCAAAATTGGAAGCCAGAAGACATTGAAACAATGGAAACAATGTCTTCTTTTTTTTTTTTTTTTTTTTAATAGAGACGGTCTTGTTATGTGCCCAGGCTGATTTTGAACTCCTGAGCTTAAGCAATCCTCCTGCCTCGGGCTCCCAAAGTGCTGGGATTACAGGCGTGAGCCACCACGCCTGGCCAGAACAATGTCTTTAAAACTTCTGAGGTAAAATTATTTCCAACTTAGAATTCTGTACTCAGTCAAACTATTAACCATTAGAGAGGGAAACACAGAAGCCTCCTAAGACAGAAGGAATGTTCTGTTTTTTAAAGTTTGCTAAAGAGTACATGTGCATTCATCTTATTATTCCTTAAGCCATTATGGGTATGTACTATACACTATTAAAACTGTCTATAGGTGGGGAATGGTGGTTCACGCTTGTAATCACAGCACTTTGGGAGGCCGAGGCTTATGGATCACTTGAGGTTGGGAGTTCAAGACCTGCCTAGCCAACATGGTGAAACCCTGTCTCTACTAAAAATACCAAAATTAGCTGGGTGTGGTGGTGGGCGCCTGTAGTCCCAACTACTGGGGAGGTTGAGGTTGCAGTGATGCAGTGAGCGGAGATTGTGCCACTGCCACTGTACTCCAGCCTAAGAGACAGAGTGATACTCCATTTCAAAAAACAAAAAACAAAAAAAAAAAAAAAAAAAAGAGGAAAAAAAAACTGTCTATAACATAATTTAAAAGTAATTTTTAAAAGAGTTAGCAAATACGTCAAAAGGTTAAATGATGGGTACATGTATGTTTTGTGTGTTATTCTCTGTACTTTTAATATACTTAAAATATACTCCAATTTTTTTTTTTTTTTTTTTGAGACAGGGTCTCACTCCATCACCTAACCTAAAGTGCAAGGCATGATCATGGCCCAGTGTAACCTCAAACTCCTGGGCTCAAGTGATCCTCCCACCACAGCCTCCCAAGTAGCTGGGACTACAGACATGCACCACCATGCCGGCTAATTTTTGTGTTTTTAGTAGAAACGGGGTTTCACCATGTTGGCTAGGCTAATCTCGAACTCCTGACCTCAAGTGATCCGTCTGCCTTGGCCTCCCAAAGTTCTGGGATTACAGGCATGAGCCGCCTCACCCAGCCAAACTATGCTTTCTTAAAGTTGCTTATATCCTCAGAGAGATAAGATGGTACAGCCATAAAAGAATAGGAACCATAAATTCATATCATCTTAATTTTGATTTATGTATAAACTTCTGCCCTTTGAGCACCAATACACATTTTTTGAATTAACTCTAAAATCATAATACTAGGCCCTTATCTCCTAGACCTTTTTTTTTTTTCTTTTTTCTTTTTTGGTAGAGACAGGGTCTTGTTATGTTGCCCAGGCTGGTCTTGAACCCCTGAGCTCAAGCAATCCTCCTGCCTCTGCCTCCCAAAGTGCTGAGATTACAGGTGTGAGCCACCACTCCCAGCCCCCTGGGCCATTTTAAACTTGAAAAATTGAATTATATAGTGTTTCTTCCACCAAAATGCATCATTTATAGAGGTCAACATAAACAAATTTTGAATGTTAAATCTGGAATACTTTGGTTATGACCCTGATTCAATCCGAAGAATGGACTAAATGAACTCTTATCCCCTTCTAGCCTGTACAATTACAACACCTTTTTGAGTTTGAGCTATAATATAGTTACAGATACAAACGTAAAATACATAATATTCTTCCAAGCCCATTATCTTTTTTTGTTTGCCCAGACTCCTTCCCTCATTCTCAATCCTAAATGCTGACACAAAACTTACACCATCCTCTGACTAGAGTGGGACTCTGGAAAGCAAAATAGAAGCACATCCTCTTGGGTTAGAGATTGGTTTTCTTCCTGGAGCTATTGAGAAAGTCTCCCTTTATCTGCTGAGGTTTCTAAACTGCTAGCATGTAAGCTTGAAGTTGCTTCTTGCCTGCTTGCTAGGAATGCCTGCCTGAGAATGAAGTGGCTCAGACGACAGGAGAGCAGATCAAAGGAGGGAGATCATTTCTTAATGACAGTATTTGAATTGTGAGTGAAAATAGGTCGATTCTTAAACTTTCAAATCTCACAAATGAAGACATAAGACAAAGATTAATTTAGAGGAAAGCAAAAGCTTATATGGGAAACAGAGAAATTGTAAAATGCTACATGTCTCAGCTGTGAACAGCTTTTATGTAGTGATAATAATGTAAATTATGAATACTGGTTTAGCCAAAATTAAAACGTAATTATACGAGGTGAATGGTAGGATGAGAAGGATAGATACATATGAAGAAAGCAATGAGTCCAACAATGCTCATCCTAAAATAGGAAGTCAATAGATGATACAGTTTGGCTCTGTGTCTCCACCCAAATCTCATCTCCAGTTGTAATTTCCACGTGTTGAGGGAGGGACCTGTAATCCCCACGTGTTGAGTGAGGGAGGTGACAAGATCCTGGGGGCAGTTTCCCCCATCCTGTTCTAGTGATAGTGAATGCGTTTTCATGATATCTGTGGTTGTTAAGTGTTTGGAAGTTCCTCCTCACTCTTCTCTTTCCTGGCAACTTGTGAAGAAGGTGCCTGCTTCCCCTTCCACCATGATTTTAAGTTTCCTGAGGTCTCTCCAGTCATGCGGAAATGTGAGTCAATTGAACCTTTTCCTTTGTAAATTACCTAGTCTCAGGGGAGTTCTTTACAGCAGTGTGAAAATGGACTAATATAGTAGATGATGTCTAAAGCTGAAAAGTCACGAAGCAGCTATATAACCATTTTGTTTAGAAATAAAACATGGCAGGTCATGGTGGCTCATGCCTGTAATCCCAACACTTTAGGGGGCTAAGGCAGGAGGATCACTTGAACCCAAGAGATCAAAAGCAGCCTGGGCAGCATAGTGAGATCCGTCTCTACAAAAAAAAAAAAAAAAATTTTTTTTTAATTAGTCAGGTGTGGTGGTGCATTCCTGTAGTCCCAGCTACTTGGGAGACTGAAGCAGGAGGATTGCTTGAGCCTGGGAGGTCAGGGCTGCAGTGAACCGTGACTGCACCACTGCACTCCAGCCTGGACAATAAAGTGAGACCCTGTCTCAAAAGAGAAAAGAAAATATGACCAAAAAACTCTCCCCCAACCTCAAACAACAACAACAACAAAAAACTCCCACTGAGGCCAGACATGGTGACTTGTGCCTATAATCCCAGCACTTTGGGAGGCCAGGGTGGGAGGATCATTGGAGCCTAGAAGTTCAAGACCAGTCTGGACAACATAGTGAGACCTTGTCTCTGTAAAAGCAATCTTTTAAATTCCACTGAAACAATTAGAAATTACTGCTTGGGTCCCTTCGTAGTCCCCTTTTAATGTAGAAATTCATACCCTTCAGTTCTGACAAATGCTCTTGATTTACTTATTTGAATATTTTCTTCTATCCATTTTCTCTTATCTCCTTTTATGAATATTGTTTTCTTCTTAAAAAAAAAACTCCTCAGATTCCTATTACCATCTGAAATACCCGTTAGTCAGATATTGAACTTCTTGCACTGGTCCTTTAGTCCTCTAAATCTTTTCTCTATGTAATTATCCTTCTCGTTGTCTTTTCACTCTACCTTGTGAGAGATGTCCTCAATTTATATAGTTATCTTTCCACTCTTTTTGTTTGTTTGTTTTTGTTTTTGAGACAAAGTTTCACTGTGTTACCCAAGCTAGAGTGTAGTGGCACAATCATAGCTCACTGCAATCTTTAACTCCCAGGCTCAGGTGATCCTCTCATCTCACCCTCCCGAGTAGCTGGGATTACACACATGTGCCACTATGCCCAGCTAATTTTTGCATTTTTTGTAGAGACAGGCTTTTACCATGTTGGCCAGGCTGGTCTCAAACTCCTGCCCTCAAGCGATCCACCCCCTCTCCCGCCCTCGACTTCCCGAAGTGCTGGAATTACAAGCGTGAGCCACTATGCCCAGCCTTCAACTCTTCTATTGAATATTTTTTTAATATATATTCTTGTGATTTGAATATTGAGGATATATTTCTTACTCTTTTTAGAGACAGACAGATAAATAGATGATAGATAGATAAATAGACAGATAGACAGACAGATAGATCATCAACCTGTTCTCTTTTATGGATACAGCATTCTCTCTTCTCTATCAGAGATACAAAAGTATTTCCATGTTCTCCTCCTGCCTGTATCCATCCCTTCAATGTTGTCTTAATCTCCTTGTTGCCCTCTCTGTCTTTCACATAAGAGGATCCTCTCAGATGTTGAATGACCTTGGATTCTCTAAGAGCAGGTGACTAGAAAGCTAATAGAGAGCTCTGAGCATCTTCTGGATGTACTACATTTAGGGGGTCCTTTACTCTTGGTGGGTGATATGGGTGGCCTGTTTCTTTGAAGGAACTCTGATATCAGGATCTTTAGGTCTTCTTGACTCATCAGGTTCCCCAGAGATGACTTTTCCACTCTTCAGCCTAGAGAGAGTAGAGGCTGGAAGCAAACATTCTGGGAACTAAGGATAGGAAGACAGGCTGACTGCTCTTAGAATATATGTTAAAAATCACTCAATTCCACTGTTCTTGGCAGAGTAGCCCCTAGCTTCGATGTTGCCTAGTGTCTTCCATTTCCAATATTCTCTTTCGAATAAACCTGCAATATTTTGTCCTTGTTGTGCCTGCACTTGATCCACTATACAGAGCAGGGGAAGAGCTCTGGGGTGAGAGGTGTCCAACTGCATCTTATAAACACTTTCAACACAATCTCCTATTTATAGGCTCACATTCACCATAGTTCAAAAGCACCTAGTGCCAACAATTTTGAGCCTCTAAGAAAACTGACATAAAATGTATTTACTTCTCTATTTTCCCCACAGCTGCTTTGTTTTTTTTTTGTTTTTGTTGTTGTTGTTGTTGTTGTTGCTGTTGTTGAGACAGAGTCTCTCTCTTCTCTGTCACCCAGGCTGGAGTGCAGTGGCACAATTTCGGCTCACTGCAAGCTCCACCTCCCAGGTTCACACCATTCTCCTGCCTCAGCCTCCCGAGTAGCTGGGACTACAGGCATCTGCCACCACACCCGGCTAATTTTGTTTGTATTTTTAGTAGAGACGGGGTTTCACCATGTTAGCCAGGATGGTCTTGATCTCCTGACCTCGTGATCCACCTGCCTCAGCCTCCCAAAGTGCTGGGATTACACGTGTGAGCCACTGTGCCCAGTGCAGTTTTTAATCTAGTCTTGCTGCATGGTAATTATGCTGAAATAGCAATTGCACAGTCATTTATTGTGCAAGGTCAAGGTACAATACACTGTATTAGACATGGAAAGAAATACATGAATATAAATATTAACCTATTTTTGATGTCCAAATACTTATAACCTAGCAGAGATAACTCTTTTTTATGACAGTTTTGCTCTTGCTGCCCAGGCTGGAGTGCGTGGCACCATCTTGGCTCACTGCAACCTCCGCCTCCTGGGTTCAAGCAATTCTCCTGCTTCAGCCTCCTGAGTAGCTAGGATTACAGGTGCCTGCCATCACACCCAGCTGATTTTTGTATTTTTAATAGAGACAGTCTTTCGCCATATTGGCCAGGCTGGTCTTGAACTCCTGTCCTCAGATGATCCACCCACCTCTGCCTCCCAAAGTGCTGGAATTATAGGCGTGAGCCACTGCACCTGGCCAGCTCTATAAATTTTATAAACATTGAATTTATACTAAGATGTACCTGAAAGTAGTCCTTTGAATAAGTGATTGGTAAAATAAGTAAAATAATATAATTTTTATTATAAAAAAAAAGAATAGAGATGCTATTGAAAATACAATTTTTAGGGCTTGCTCATTGTTTGTATGCCATAAAAAAGCAATTTAATATACTGTGTTATCTGTTTGCACTGCTAGAAAGGAATATCTGAGACTGGGTAATTTATAAACGAAAGAGGTTTCTTTGACTCACAGTTCTGCAGGGTATACAGGAAGCATGGCACTAGCATTTGGTTGGCTTCTGGTGAGGCCTCAGGAAGCTTATAATCATGGCAGAAGGCGAAGGGAGTGCTGGCATATCACATGGCAAGAGAGGGAGCAACAGAGAGAGGAGAAAGTTTCAGGCTCTTTTAAACAACCAGATCTTGTACAAACTCATACAGCAAGAACTCATTCATTCCTGAGAGGACAGAACCAAGCCAGAGAGATCCACCCTTATGACCCACATACCTCCCACCAAGCCCTACCTCCAACATTGGGGATTATATTCCAACATGAGATTTGGAGGGTGGATTAGGGTTCTCATGAGGGAAATGTATATATAAAGATGTATATATAAAGATTATATATATATTTATATATATAAATGCTCCTTTATATTAGGAGCATTGACACACATGATTACAAGGTGCGGTTCCACAATAGGCTGTCTGCCAGCTGAGGAGCAAGGAAGCCAGTCCAAATCCTGAAGCTAAAGAACTAGGAGTCCGATGTTTGAAGGCAGAAAGCATCCAGCATGGAGAAAGATGTAGGCTGAGAGGTTAAGCCAGTCTAGTCTTTTCGCATTCTTCTGCCTGCTTTTATTCTGGCTGTGCTGGCAGCTAATTAGGTTGTGCCTACTCAGATTGAGGGTGGGTCTGCCTTTCCCATTCCACTGATTCAAATGTTAATCTCCTTTGGCAACACCCTCACACACACACCCAGGAATAATACTTTGCATCCTTCGATTCAATCAAGTTGACAATATTAACCATCACAGAGGGAAAAAACATCCATACCATATTTTATAGATAGATAATAGATAGATAGATAGATAGATAGATAGATAGATAGATAGATAGATAGATAGATAGAAAGAAAGAAAACATTTTGGTGAAAAATAGATTAAAGAATAAATTTGCCCACATTAGTGAAAAAGACTCCCATTGAATTCAAAATGTGAAGGAAATTATGTATAGAACAATTCAGTTTTAGGACCTACAATATCAGAGGGTAGTTTTTTCTGAGACAACTTAAGCAATGCATAAACTGCTGTATATGTTAATAATAGCTTAGGAAAATTTTGAGAACCAAATAGGAGTTTTCATAATTAGCCTAGATCTGCCTAACGTAAACCACCTTGAAAGATATCTATCTTTGGACATTTCGTAAAATCCTACTACCCATAGCTTCTGGACTGGTTGCTGTAATAACTAAAATAATGAAAAGTAAAGAATAGAGTTCTAGGTAAAGATAAAGAATCAAATATGTGTTTGTGTTTACTTTCTTTCTAAAATTTCATTAAAATGACAGAAAAGTGATTTAAAAAGAGGAACAAACCCATAAAGACAAAGAGGACAAAAAAGGAGTCAATATAAGGAAATTCTGGAAACTGAAACGCAAACACAGACATAGTAACTGCTTGTTAAAACTTTAGAAAGTAACTGTGGGCCGGGCGCAGTGGCTCATGCCTGTAATCTCAGCTCTTTGGGAGGCCAAGGCAGGCAGATCACGAGGTCAGGAGATGGAGACCATCCTGGCTAAAATGGTGAAACCCCATCTCCACTAAAAAAAAAAAAAAAAAAAAAAAACCCGAAAAATTAGCTGGGCGTGGTGGCGGGTACCAAAAAATTAGCTACGCAGGAGGTTAAGGCAGGAGAATGGCGTGAACCCAGGAGGCGGAGTTTGCAGTGAGCCGAGATCTTGCCACTGCACTCCAGCCTGGGCAACAGAGCAAGACTCCATCTCAAAATAATAATAATAATAATAATAAAATAAAAAATAATAATAAAAAATCTAGTAGACTGATAAGTTTTTAATTAATTTTTACCAAAAATTTGGCACAACAATTATTATTTTTTCCTTGAAATGAATACCACAAAGAAGTGTTTTGCGCTGTGTAGGAAAAAAGAAAGATGATCGGGCAGAGTGCCTAACAAAGTTGAATAATTAGTTAAATTTTATTTTTGAGCATTTTTCCTAAAATTCAATTGCGTGGTTTAAATGCTTGCTCTTTGCTGCTTTGGAAATCTGTTGAAAAATGACATTGCAGTCCTTGGTATGCACTTACACAGGCATTCATGTGTTTCTTGCCAGTGCCAGGAGGCAGAGTCAATATTTTATTTCCTTTCTGAGGGTGAAGGAGTTCACAAAGATCACCTGACTGGTCAAGGCCTTTTCTACACTGGGATCTTTCTAACAGGTCACTGAATCATCACCAACTGAAGAAAATAAGGACTTTTTGCAGTATATGTTTTCACTATCCTTCATTTACTTCTTGATAACTTCCAAAAGAGATGAGCGATTTTTTTTCTCTTTCTTTAGGGGGATGGGGTGGGGGTGGGGGTGGGGTCTCACTCTGTTGCCCAGGCTTAAGTGCAGTTTCACAATCATGGTCCACTGCAGCCTTAACCTCTCAGGCTCAAGCAGTCCTCCCACCTCAGCTTCCCACCATGCCCAGCTAATTTTTAAATTTTTTTGTGGAGACAGGGTCTTGCTATGTTGCCCAGGCTGGTCTTGAACTCCTGGGTTCAAATGATCCTCTGACTTCAGCCTTCCAAAGTCTTGGGATACAGGTGTAAGCCACGGTACCTGATGAGTTGAATGATTCTGACAAAATTTGGTTCTTTAAATAAAGGTATCAAGAAGCATCTAAAGCTTGTATTGGCCACCCTGAAATGAAATAGTCAGGAAGAACTAGATGATAAATTCTTTGAAGGCAAAAAAAGCTTACTTTTCTCTCTCATATCTCATCACCCTATACCACTGGTGGACATAAAATAATTGCTCAGGCCGGGCGCGGTGGCTCATGCCTGTAATCCCAGCACTTTGGGAGGCCGAGGCAGGCGAATCACAAGGTCAGGGGTTCAAGACAAGCCTGGACAATATAGTGAAGCCCCGTCTCTACTAAAAATACAAAACATTAGCCAGGCCTGGTGGCAGGTGCTTGTAATCCCAGCTACTCAGGAGGCTGAGGCAGGAGAATCATTTGAACCTGGGAGGCAGAGGTTGCAGTGAGCTGAGATCACACCACTGCACTCCAGCCCGGGCGACAGGGCAAGACTCTATCTCAAAAAAAAGTACGTGTTCAATACCATTGTTGTTTGCATAGGTAACAGAAGTTTCCAAATTGGGTTATGTTCTCCAATTTTAAATGATTTTATTGAAATTTGCTATCTGGTTGATGTTAACTAATGTTATTCCACAGAGAATAATCTTTAGTTCACATTTCTGTTGGCTCGTAGGCTTCCCAAAGCTGTTTACTAACATGAGCATGATACTGCAACCAGCCATAAAATCTGGAAGAGTAACTAAGAAACCTTTCTTCACTTATTAGTTTATTGATTGGTTTATTTATTCTGGTGTTCCAGAATTATATGAATCTAGACTGTGCTTCTTTTGAAAGCCTTGACTTTATTTGGAAAAGGTGATCTTTTCTAGTAACATTTTATTCCACTTTCAACTTATACCATATAAAATGTGCATTTGGAATCTCTCCAACAGCAAATACAGATGTAGTTTAATCCACCCTGACTAAAGAACAGTCCAGAAACAAAACTATTCTGGGGCTCACTGATCTGTAAACACAAAATTAATGAATCATGCTCTGGTACTCATTCTGCTACTCATGTGATTTAGCCTATTACACATTTAAATATTCATACCTTTGTCTGTAAAATAGAAATAGAATTGCTTATTACCTTCTGAATAGTTTTAAGGAAAAACCAATAATATACATTTTAATACTAAAATATATGTGTGTATAGATGTCATGACATCTATTTATTAAACATTAAATAGTATATGGCATATGACTGGGCACTCTGAAGGTTAAAATCACAGCTTTAGAAAGAAACAATTCACCTTTAATTTCCAAAATTTGGTTAAAAGCTTTCTTTACAAAGTTATGTAGCTATGTAGTCTTAAATATTTAATAAAATATATTTATATCAAGTAAACAATAAGAGTCTTGCTAGCCATCTTAGTCTGGTAAATAATGCTCCCAGAATTATTGAAAAATCTAATTATCATTAACCTTTGCAAATACACACAGCTGTAGTCTTTAAGAGTGACAAATTACGATTATGGCCTAATTACCGAGGCTTACTCTAGACAAGTGCAAAATATTTACAATGGAAGATAAGAATCCACACAACCCTATTGCTTCAGTACAGATAAATTCTATGGCCGCCTCACGTCTAAACATTTTCTTTATTTTTTTTATTTTAGAGGAAAACCATAATTGTCATTTTATGTGCTCAACATCATAGAAGTAAAAATCATAGTCTCCAAACAAGTTTGTTTAAATGTGTTTGCAAATGTTCCTTCTGTGTGCATTTCTAAACACCCCCCACCGAAGAAACACGCATATATTTAAACAGATTTTGCCACTGCAGAGTAAGTAGTAAGGAAATCTACACAATTATAGATGTTTTTATGGCCGGGCATGGTAGTAGATGCCAGGAATCCCAGCACTTTGGGAGGCCAAGGCAGATGGATCACCTGAGGTCAGGAGTTCAAGACCAGTCTGGCCAAGATGGTGAAACCTCATCTCTACTAAAACTACAAAAAATTAGTCAGGCATGGTGGTGCATGCCTGTAGTCCCAGCTACTCAGGAGGTTGAGGCAGGAGACTCACTTGAGCCCAGGAGGCAGAGGGTGCAGTAAGCCAGGGTCACACCACTGCACTCCAGCCTGGGCAGCAGAGTAAGACTCCATCTCAAAAAAAAAAAAAAAAAAAAAAAATTATAGATGTTTCAAAATAATTAGGATAATTGATATAGAACATAAAGACTTAGAAATTGGTTCTTCCAAGTTATTTGTACTTCAGTGAGCTATCCTTTGGTGGACACTTCTAAATCTAACATTGTGTAGGATCTTCTTATACCATCTATTGGTGCTTCAAAATGCTTGTCATGGGTATGGTATCAAATATTTGATACCTTTAATTAAAAATAGGCCAAAAAGGCAGGCAATCTTGAGCATGAGTCAGCAATTTATCAAAGAGTATCTCTGCTCTATAATTAGAATCCATAGACCCTGATCCTAGTGCTTGATTAATTGGATTTGACCAAAGGGGCCATATATTTATCCTGACTTTAAATGTATAACTTATGGAATAGTAGGACTAATAGTTGTTCATCTTGTACTTCACAGAATTGTCATGATCTCATTTTACTTTTAGTTATTTTTCAAACTTGAGTAAAGTATTTTTATATGCACAGAATCCTAAAGTATTCACAAATTGGCATACACTCTGTATATTATCCGTTTTCATAACAAGGAATGTACTTCAGGTTGACACACTTGGCAATTCAGTTTGAAGACATTTTGGGTGATTAAAATAATTTAGAGTTGCCAGTGACCGTGAGTTTCATCTTAGTTTCTTACCAGTATGTATAACTGTACAAATTGTGCATTTTTCCACTGCTTTTCTTCTTTAAATAGATTTTTTTTTCCTTGCACTTAGAGGAAGTGTGAGTTCAGAATTAGCTTGACCTGAGTTTGGCTCTTCTTTCAAAAGATACTTCCAATTCATTGGGAATATTGTCAACACTACACACAGAATAAGTTCAGAATCCAAATTCTTCTCTCCAGCTTCACTGGCCACAATGCTGGTCCAATCTCCTACCTGAGCAATCGTAATAATCTCCTAGCTGGTCTATGTGCTTCCACCCTTGCCCCATAGTTTATTTTCCATACCAGAGTGGTTCTTCTAAAATATAAGACATAATATGCCTCTCTAATGCTCAAAAGCCTCCAGTGATTTCCCGCTTCATTCATTTCATCCATTCAAAAGTTCATTGGCCTACAAAGCCCTGAATGAGCTGGGCTCCCCTAGCTATCTCATCTCATCTCCTACCATTTCCCCATCTCGCACTGCACAGCAGCCCCACTGGCCTCCTTCATATTCCTCATATACACCAAAGAATGCACTTTTGCATGTGCTGTCCTCTTTACCTTCTGAATGCTGTTCCCCCAGGTATTTTCATGGCATCCTCCTTTACTTCTTCCAGATCTTGCTCAAATGTCTCTTTAAGAAGACTTTTCTGATCATCCTCTATATCTAGTAACATATCACCTCCTTGCCTTTTTAATTTTCCTCTGTAGCACTTATTGCCAATGAAAATATCATATATTTATGTGTTTATTAGTTTGTAATCTGACTTCCCCCATTAGAATGTAAATTCCATAAGGCCAAGGACTTTATGTTGCTTATTTTTGTATTACCCAACACCAAGAATAATGTCTGTCTGGCATGTAACAAGTGCTTTAAAAATACTTGGTGAAGGAATGTACATAACTTGTTAATTGCTTGACACTGGGCAAATTGAAAATTATTTTTTCTTATCTCTATAATAGGGCTAATAATTACTATTTCACAGTTATTAGATAATAACATGAAATATGTAAAATCTCTATAGCATAATGCTTGCCAATTATAGTTTTTAATACATAATTTTTCCTTTCAATTCACTATGATTTATTCTGCAATACAAACTTTGAGAATGACTACTTAATTTATAGAAAAATGTATGATAATGAATTTCACCAAAACCTTATAAAGTTGGGCCAACAGCTAATCATCTTTCAAGACTCAGCTCTCAAGTATTACTCATTCCTTTTATTTGTTGGTTTATTTAACTTACTTTTCTTTTTTAGAGAAGGGGGTCTCACTATGTTGCCCAGGCTGGACCTGAACTCCTGGGCTCAGGTGATCCTCTCACCTCAGCTTCCCGAGTAGCTGGGTTGCTAATTCTGTAAAGACTTTCTCTAACCTCTCTGAGGTCTTGACCCTTAACATTCATTGTGATCCATGGTACCCTCTAACCACTTCTGGCATAACAGCAATTCATTATACATACTCCACTATTTATTATTTTCCCACATTAGACAAGTCCTTAATGCCAAGTTTTATTTACCTTTGTATTCAAGTCAAGCAAATATTCAATAAATTTATGTGCAATAAAATTAGGCATTTAAGGCACATACAAATAAAAATATCATTCCCAATACCTATAGAGAGAATGGTCCGATCAATCTGTGGAAAGCACACATATAAGAAACAATTTCAGTGTACGATTGTAAAGCCAAATGCTGAAAGTCAAGGGTTAAGTTTCTAGCTATGGCATTATAAAGTGGTCAGGTGAACCCTTATGCAGGTAACAATGATAAAAGCTGGACAAACATTTATTTAAAACAATGATTTGAAGACTCTGGAGAAAACCAGAAGTTGCACACAGTTTATTCTTGAAAGATTGTAACAGCAGCAGGTAAGAATTGCAATTTGTGTGTGTGTGTGTGTGTGTGTGTGTGTGTGTTTTGCCTGAGGACAGTTTGCAATGCCCAAAGCTCCTGGGACAGAAAACTACAGTATTACTGGTGGAAGAAGACAGAGTACAGAGCTTTCAGAGTAGCTGGAACTTTAGGAGGAAATCTTAGAAGGAAGGAAACCACAAAAGGGATAAGGCCCAAATTCTGAGTATAAACTCTACCCAAATCCCTAGCTGACTGCTAAATTATGGATAAGTAGAAAAGACGACATGGGGATAGCAAAAGATAGGTAGAAAAGAGAGAATAATGTATCTGAACATTGTATCAGAACTATCTCAGGCAAGATCTGTGACTTTGTTGGTCCTTGACAGAGTATATTCCCAACCCGAATGCAGCGTGAGGCAGCAGAAAGCTGAAGGCTTAATGGCCTGAGATGCTGGAGGAATAGTTGGAAATTTGTGGAGAGTGAGAAGGGGTAGCTCTGTAATTAAGGGAACTACAGAGAGTGCTACTCCAGATTGAATTTTAAAAATTTCCCCAATCCTTGGTAACACCTAAACTACGTAGATCATAACTGGAATCTATAGGTAGGAAAGAAGAATGCTAGAAATGGTAACTGTGGGGGTAAACAGATATTGTACACACATACATTTCCTCGCTTTATTTAAAAGATTCATAACTGCTGAAAGCAAATATTATAGCACTTTGTTACTAATATGAAGAAGAAGGGGTGGCACTACAGACCTACACACATTAAAATGGGAATATTTAAACATAAAATAAGGGAATATTTAAACATCCTTATGCCAATAAATTCAATGGTTAGGTAAACAAATTACTTGAGAGACCCAAATTACTAATTTTGTTAATAGAAAATAGAAAATAGAAATAGTCAAATATGTATTAGAGAAATTAAATTCAAATTAAAAACTTTCACACACACAAACACACACAACTCCAGGTCTAGATGGCTTTACTAGTGAACTATATTAGACAGTCAATAAAAGAGTAATACCAAGTCCACAGAAACTGCATAAGAAAAACAGAAGGTGTGACTTCTGTTTTTGACTTATTTTACAAGACCACTGTTATGTCAATACCAAAACCAGTTGAAGACATCATGAGAAAGAAAACTATAGATTAATCTCTCCTGAACATAGACAAATGGAAAAAAATCTTTAAACTATTAGAAAATCAATCCTGCAATACATAAAGAGGATTAATATGTCATGACCATGACTATGTATTTGTAATTGCAGGATTTCAAACTTGATTTGACATTTAAAATCAGTTGATATGGCCAGACACGGTGGCTCATGTTTGTAATCTCAGCACTTTGGGAGGCCAAGGTGGGTAAATCACCTGAGGTCAGGAGTTCAAGACCAGCCTGGTCAACATGGTGAAACCCCATCTCTACTAAAAATACAAAAATTAGCCAGATGTGGTGGCACACACCTATAATCCTAGCTACTTGGAAGGCTAGGGCAGAAGAATCACTTGAACCTGGGAGGCAGAGGTTGCAGTGAGCTGAGATTATGCCATTGCACTACAGCCTGGGCAACAAGAGTGAGACTCTGTCAAAAAAAGAAAAAAATCAGTCGATGTAATTCACCATATTAATAGAATAAATAAGAGAAAAATATATAATCATTTCAGTAGATACAGAAAAGGTATCTGGCAAATTTCAACACCCTTCGTGGCAAAACTCTTAACAAATAGGATAGAAAAGAGCATCCTCAATCTGATAAAGGGCAACTGTGGAAAACCTAGAGGTAACATCATACATCACATTGAAATATTGAGTATTTCTCCTCCAAAGATGAAGGGATAGTCTGCATTTATCATATATATTCAACAAAGTACTGGAAATCCTAGTCATTACAATAAGGCAAGAAAAAAATACAAAGCAAGATTGGAAAGGAGGAAGTAAAACTGTATTTACCCATCAACAATATGATTGTGCATATAGAAAAGTTTAAGGAATTCCAAATAAACTACTGAGACAAATAAGTGAATTTAGCAAAATTATAGGAAATAAAGTCAATATTAAAGAATAAATTGTATTTTAGATACTAACCAAGATCCCTTGGATATGAAATTAAAGAAACAACTACATTCACAACAGCATCAAAACATATGAAATAGTGATAAATTAAATTGTTCAATGTCCTTAATCTTATCCTTAGTCTTCGGGAAGCTGCAAGTTAAAATCACAATGATATACCTCTACAAACCCACTAAAATGACTAAAATTATATACTTAATCATACAGCCCAGGCATTTTCTCCTAGATATTTGCCCAAGAGAAATGAATACTACATAAAGATTTACGTACAAATGTCCATAGCAGCTTTACTCAAAATAGCCCTAAAGTGGATACAATCCAAATGTTCATCAACAGGCAAATGGATAAACTAATTGTGGAGTATTCATAAAATGAAATAAAACTCAGTAATCAGTAGCGGAAAAACAAAAAACACAAGTTACAGATGCATGCAACAACATTGATGACTCTCAAAAAGTTTATGCTAAGTAAGAAAGTCAGGCCAAAAAGAGTACACACTGTTTACAGAATAATCTGAAAAAGGCAAAAGCAATCTGTCATGATAGAAAGCAGATCAGTTGCTTGGGGCTGAGGGTGGAGGCAGAATCGACTGAAAAGAGACATTAGGGAGGCCTGTGGGTGACGGGGAGGATGCTCCATATCTTGTAGTAGTGGTTTACTCAAGCATACACGTTCATCAAGATTGTATGCTTAGAATGGGTGCATTTTATTGTATGTAAATTATAACTCAATGTAGTTCTTTAAATGTGGCTTTGTAATTAATATTTCACAGTTATTGAGATAACATAAAATGAAATATATAAAATCTCTATAGCATAATGCTTGCCAATTATAGTTTTTAATACATAATTATTTCCTTTCAATTCACTGTGATTTATTCTGCAATACAAACTTTGAGAATGGCTACTTAATTTATAGAAAAATGTATGATAAGGAATTTCACCAAAACCTTATAAAGGTGGGCCAACAGCTAATCATCTTTCGAGACTCAGCTCTCAAGTATTACTCATTCCTTTTATTTGTTGGTTTATTTAACTTACTTTTTTCATTATAGAGCTTAGAAAAGAGGGGCTCTTAGGGGTACATCACTGAAAAATTTCTTTTCTTTTCTTTTTTTTACCTGCAAACCTAATTCCACTGTGTGTTACAAATTAACATGGCTGATAAAAGCATTCTGGTTAGCCTGATAAGAAAGATAAATAAATCACACTGAAATCAAACCACTAGGATTCTTGTTAGGCTCAAGAGCTAGTAAAGAAGCCCTGTCCCTCACGAATACAAAAAGTTGTGGTGCTGGAGATGCAATCACCACAGAAAATAAAACCTGAAGGGCTGGGGAGGAGGTTAAAAGAGGATAGTATGAATACCAACCTGGCTCCTTTGCT
Organism: Macaca mulatta; assembly: GCF_049350105.2. NCBI lineage: Eukaryota > Metazoa > Chordata > Mammalia > Primates > Cercopithecidae > Macaca > Macaca mulatta. The sequence continues at coordinate 97,645,883 of NC_133411.1, forward strand.
GGGAACTCTTGTTATCTTGTTCTGTATTTATCCAGTGCTGTATTTAGAAAAGATTAAATCAAAACTGTGAAATTAAAACATGATGAGTGACAGTTCTGAGAGACAACAGCTGTGGCATTAGATTTTCATCATGTCAGGCCTGAGATCTGTATTTCAGGTCACTTTTTTCCATTGGCACTGATCCTGAAGGACAGGATAGTCATGTCAATAGAATTTCATTCAATAGAATTTCTCTGATAAACTTATTAGCGCTTTATCAGAGAAAAAGATGAAGAAATAGGTGTGTAAATACATTTTCAGGCTGTAAAGCTAGGATTTATAGGCACAAGCTAAACAATCTATCCACTTTTAACAATTTGTGAAGATAATTAAAAGACACACATAGAGCATTCCAAAACTAAATGTAGCAATCTACTGGTGAAAAATTCCTAGTTTTCTTTCAATCAAGTGTCCTACTTCCTTAAATGTAAAAGAGCAAATTTCAAGTATACATCCCATTCTTATTCACTACATCTAAACACAGGTGAAAACAAAACAAAACAAAACAACAAACTCCCTGCAACAATGGTATGTACAACTCTTCATAAGGCTTATATCCTTACTAAAATATTGTTGTTGTTGAGACAGAGTCTCGCTTTGTCGCCCAGACTGCAGTGCAGTGGCCGGATCTCAGCTCACTGCAAGCTCCGCCTCCCGGGTTCACGCCATTCTCCTGCCTCAGCCTCCCGAGTAGCTGGGACTACAGACGCCCGCCACCTCGCCCGGCTAGGTTTTTGTATTTTTTAGTAGAGACGGGGTTTCACCGTGTTAGCCAGGATGGTCTCGATCTCCTGACCTTGTGATCCGCCCGTCTCGGCCTCCCAAAGTGCTGGGATTACAGGCTTGAGCCACCGCGCCCGGCCCAAAAATTATCTTTCTATTGGCTCTTTTCTAAACCACCTGTTGCCTCCATGAGGTAAAAGATTAATAGGGTTTAAATGGGAAGTGAGCCATTTCAAAGGTCTGGGTTGAATGCGGTCTTCATAGAGCACTTACCTCAGGAGTTTAGGCAAAATATCACCCGGTGTCATCAGCAATAATAATCCCATGTGTTGTACTCCCCTTCTAGGTAGAGAAAACTTTTGAATCACAATACATATTTCAAATGCACACTCTAATACAATTAGAGAGTTGAACAAATATCTATTGTTTTCTGCAGTATATGAAAAAACATATCTTTTGAAACAGTTATATCTAATACATAGTCAAATAAATCCCAAGTAACTAACGAATTTAAGGCATTATGAGAATGCACCTTTCTTCCTTCTTTTTTTTGAGACAAAGTCTCGCTCTGTCACCCAGGCTGGAGCACAATGGCGCGATCTCGGCTCACTGCAACCTCTGCCTCCCGGGTTCAAGCGATTCTCCTGCCTCAGCCTCCTGAGTAGCTGGGATTACAGGCGCCCACCGCCACGCCCTGATAATTTTTTTGTATTTTTAGTAAAGACGAGGTTTCTCCATGTTAGCCAGGCTGGTCTTGAACTCCTGACCTCGTGATCTACCCACGTTGGCCTCCCAAAGTGCTGGGATTACAGGCGTGAGCCACCACGCCTGGCTCCTTTTTTCCTTCTTAATAAATGCATAGGCCGGGGGTGGTGGCTCATACCTGTAATCCCAGCACTTGGGGAGATGCAGGCACGTGGATCACTTGAGGTCAGGAGTTAGAGACCAGCCTTGCCAACATGGTGAAACCCCATCTCTACTTAAAATACAAAAATTAGCCAAGCGTCGTGGCGCACACCTATAATCTCAGCTACTTGGGAGGCTGAAGCAGGATAATCACTTGAACCCCGGAGGTGGAGGTTGCAGTGAGCCGAGATAGTGCCACTGCTTTCTGGCCTGGGCAACAGAGTGAGACTCCATCTCACGAAAAAAAAAAAAAAAGTATAATTTCAAAAGTCATGAAACTAACCTCGTCTATAAAATAAGGTCTTGATAAATGGTTAAATATCAATATTTGGGTAAGCTGACTCTGGCATATCTATAAGATGGAATACTATCAGCAATAAAAAGGAACAGACTACCGATATACTGAGGAAAACTGATAAATCTCAAATTCATTATGCTAAATGAAAAAAGACCAAATTCAAAAGTCTGCATACTCTTTGATAATATTTACATGGCATTCTGGAAGAGGCAACATTATATAGAAAACAAACAAACAAACAAATGGGTGATTTCCAGGGGCTGCAGGGCAGGGTTGGGTTTGATTTCAAAAGGATGCGAGGTGGGGGGAGGTAGGAGGTACTTCGAGGAGTGAAGGAACTACTTGGTGTTTTGATTGTGGTGGTGGTTACATGACTGTATGCATTTGTCAAAGCTTACAAAACTATGCACTAAAATGCAGAAAAATTACTGTACATAAATCATCTTATCTTTTTCAAAATAATATTTCAAAGAACTATTTTTTAAAATGTGCTTTAATTTGAAGGATGTATTTATGGTCATCACAGGTATTGCAGATCTAGAAATCCTCATTACACTCTAAATGTGCAAAATGAGTCATCAGGCTGTTCTATTAATAGAAAGTGAACTGCATGAGCTACAATATTTTAGTAAGGATATAAGCCTTATGAAGAGTTGTACATACCATTGTTGCAGGGAGTTTGTTGTTTTGTTTTGTTTTGTTTTCACCTGTGTTTAGATGTAGTGAATAAGAATGGGATGTATACTTGAAATTTGCTCTTTTACATTTAAGGAAGTAGGACACTTGATTGAAAGAAAACTAGGAATTTTTCACCAGTAGATTGCTACATTTAGTTTTGGAATGTTCTATGTGTGTCTTTTAATTATCTTCACAAATTGTTAAAAGTGGATAGATTGTTTAGCTTGTGCCTATAAATCCTAGCTTTACAGCCTGAAAATGTATTTACACACCTATTTCTTCATCTTTTTCTCTGATAAAGCGCTAATAAGTTTATCAGAGAAATTCTATTGAAGAACCATGAATTTTCCAACTGAAAGTTTCTGCTAAATGGTGAGCAGAATAAATGGAATACGCTGTAGTGAAAACAATACCCTAAAATTACAGAAAGCTAGGAATAGCTAAACTAAAAATAAAGAATAGGCTGCTCTGTCTACGCAGTAGCCATTCTTTTATTCCTTTACTTTCCTAATAAACTTGCTTTTACTTAAAAAAAAAAAAAAAAGAAAAGAAAAGGATAAAGAAGGCTGGGTGCAGTGGCTCATGCCTGTAATCTCAACATTTTTGGAGGCCAAGATGGGAGGATTGTTTGAGCCCAGGAGTTCAAGACCAGACTGGGCAACACAGCAAGATCCCCTCTTTGAAAACAAGAGAAAAAAAAAGAAGAAAGAGAAGAAATTCAAAGGTTAGAATGGAAAAAATAAAGAATTAAAATTCAAGCTGTCATCTGACTTGTCATCTGCAATACTGTTAAGACAATGAAGCAATGTTGTCGGTTTTTGAAGGAAAATGATTTCAATCAAGAATTCTAGATAGCTTAAAAATCAATTAAATGGGCCAGTTGCAGTGGCTTATGTCTGTAATGCCAGTATTTTGGGAGGCTGAGGTGGGTGGATCACCTAAGGTCAGGAGTTCAAGACCAGCCTAACCAACATGGAGAAACCCCGTCTCTACTAAAAATACAAAATTAGCCGGGCATCGTGGCACATGGCTGTAATCCCAGCTACCTGGGAGGCTGAGGCAGGAGAATCATTTGAACCTGGGAGGCGGAGGTTGTGGTGAGACAAGATTACTCCATTGCACTCCAGTCTGGACAACAAGAGTAAAAGTTCGTCTCAAAATAAATAAATAAATAATCAATTAAATGTAACAACAAAAAAACATATTTAGATATGTAGGCATTAGTAAGTTTATCTTTTAGGCATTTTCTCTTTAAAGATACTTGAGAGTAGAGGGAATAAGTCAAGGAATGAAGATATGGGATCTAGAAGACAGTGGCTCCAGCCTAATATTGAATGTACAGAAGTCTCAAAGTAATAGCTGTTCAACAGGGCTAGAAAGCAATCAGTTCAAAGAGGCCAGAGGGATACCAGAGGCTGGAGGTCTCCTAGAAAGAAAAGTTTCCATAGACCAAGTAGTATGTTGGAGAACTTTGGAAGAAATTACGGTTGATAAAAAAATTTTTTTAAATTAGAAACGCTAGGAAAAATAATAGATTGCAGAAAAGGACATGCAATTATATATCGATCTTAATCCACAGTTCCCGGCTCATAACTCTCATAGCTTTCATTATAATATTTTGTTATAATGTTGAGGCACTTAAGGCCTCAGAAGCAAGCCTCAGAAAGCAGAATCTTTTTCTTTCATCTTCTCCTGCCCTTCTTTTTTTTTTTTTTTTTTTTTTTTGAGGAAGCGTCTCACTCTATCACCCAGGCTGAAAAGCAGTGGTGCGATCTCAGCTTACCGCAATTCCGCCTCCCAGGTTCAAGCGATTCTCCTGCCTCAGCCTTCCGAGTAGATGAGACTACAGGCATGTACCATCATGCCCAGCTAATTTTTTTGTATTTTTAATAGAGACAGGGTTTCACCATGTTGGCCAGGCTGGTCTCAAACTCATGGGCTCAGGTGATCCACTCGTCTTGGCCTCCCAAAGTGCGGGGATTCCAGGCACGAGCTACCGCTCCCGGCCTTCTCCTGCCTTCTTTCACCTGCTCCTTTTTGTCCCCAAGGAAGGACCCTAATCTTCCCCTGCCTTTCAGAAGAATTCATGCCCCATACCCTGGAGGAAAAAATGCTGCACAGAAAGGTCAAGAAAAATCTAAACAGACAGGCCTTGCTGAGTTTTCCCTCTCAGCCCATTACCATGAGATCATGCTTTAGTGTCCAATCACATTTCCACATAGTTAGCAATCATGCCAATCCAATGTAGTCTCCACAAAAGACCCAAGAGAAGGATTCACAGAGTTTCTGGATAGCTGAACATGCAGATGTTCTACAGGGTGGTGTGCTCAGGGTGGGCGTGGAAGCTCTGCTCCCATTGCCCCAGGCCTTTCCCTATGCATCTCTTCATCTGTATCCTTTGTAATATCCCTCATCATAAGCCAGTAAACAACATAAATGTTTCCCCTAGTTCTCTAGCCTGCTTTAGCAAATAGATAAACCCAGGAGGAGGCTGTAGGATCCCCAGTTTATAGCTGGCTGATCAGAAACACAGGTAGAACAAGCTGCGGCTTGTGACTGGCAACGGAAGTGGGGAGAGGGGCAGTTTTGGGGATGTAGGTCTCAGCCTGTGGGATCTGACACTATCTTCAAGTAGATAGTGTCAGAATTGAATTAGAGGACACCCAGCTGGTATCCACTGCAGAAATGATTGCTTGCTTGTTGTGTGGGCAAACCCCTCCCCCACACTCACTCAGAAGTGTTGATTGTTGTGGCAGAGGAGAAACAGTTTGTGGTTTTGACTTTGGTCAAAATCCATTAACGCATTCTGTTTAAGTGTGGAGTCCTTATCATGGCATTCATGATTCCCTGTAATCTCAAAATCGGTTACCATTTTGGATTTACTTTCCTGATATGCCCCCTACACTCCAGTGAAATGAAACCATATCCACCATGCAGCCATTGATGCAAGCATGTCAAGAGAGGGAGACTTATAAGAGCAAGCAGTAAGGATTCTGAGAAGCTGATATACCTTGGTCAAATTCAATTCTATCAGAAAGCTTTGAGCAGTGGCAGTATGGTAGCCAATGCAGTTTATCCAAGGTGCGATTATTATTAATTGAAAACTGTTCCCAATACTTCACTGTAATGACCTGCAATATAGTCAGCACTGGCAATTTTTTGTTTGTTTGTTTAAGAAATGGTATCACTCTGTCACCCAGGCTGGAGTGCAGTGGTACAATCACAGCTCACCACAGCCTCAACCTACCAGGCTCAGGTGATCCTCCCACCTCAGCCTCCCAAGTAGCTGGGACTACAAGCACCTAACACCACGCCCGAATAATTTTCATATTTTTTGTAGAGATTGGGTTTACCATGTAGCCCAGGCTGGTCACGAACTCCTGGGCTCAAGCGATCCTCCCACTTTGGCCTCCCAAAGTGCTAGGACTACAGGTATGAGCCACTGAGCCTGGACTCCAGCATTGGCAAATTTTGACCATCTCTACAGAGACTGAATAATAAATAAATAAATGCTAAATTTTATCAGGAGAACTCAAAGCACACACAATTAGCGTTAGTCAATATGAAAGCTTTAGGCTAAAATTATTTCTTGGCTTGCAGAAAAAAGATCGCATTTAGCCTGGCAAAACAATGACTCTGTTTCTATTATGCCAATTAGACCCTTAGTAAACTAGCTCTAATGAGGAAGTTTGGAGCACCTTTTATTAATCTTAATATTGCAATTATCATGAAAGCCATTTGGAGACAATATAAAGAAGATTATTGGGGCTAGGTGCAGTAACTCATGCCTGTAATCCCAGCATTCGAGGAGGCCTAGTCGAGAAGATCGCTTGAGCCCAGGAGTTCAAGACCAGCCTGGGCAACATGATAAGACCCCATATTTACAAAAGAATAAGTAAATAGGCCAGGTGAAGTGGCTCACGCCTGTAATTCCAGCACTTTGGGAGGCCGAGGCAGGCGGATCACGTGAGGTCAGGAGTTCGAGGCCAGCCTAGCCAACATGGGGAAACCCCGTCTCTACTAAAAATACAAAAATTAGCCAGGTGTGGTGGCATGCACCTGAAATCCCAGCTACTCAGGAGGTTGAGGTGGGAGAATCGCTTGAACCCAGGAGGTGAAGGTTACATTGAGCCAAGATTGAGCCACTGCACTCCATCCTGGGAGACTCCATCTTAAAAAAAAAAAAAAAAAAAGTAAATAAAATTAGCTGGGCTTGGCGGTGTGCCCCTGTGGTTCCAGCTATTTGGGAGGCTAAGACAGGAGGATTGCTTGAGCCCAGGAGGTCAAGCCTGTGGTTAGCCATGTTTGTGCCATTGCACTTCAGCCTTGGCAACAGAGCAAGACCCTATCTCAAAAAAAAAAAAATAAAAGGTTTAAAAGATTATTGTTGTCTTCCTGTAGCATGATAATAGAGAGTCTCTCATTTTCACCCACTGGCAATTTGGGTAGTTAGAAAGGAAAAATGACTCAACTTGAAATATAGGGCTAGCTGGATGCAGTGGTGCATGTCTGTAGTTCCAGCTACTAAAGAGGCTGAGGCAGGAGGCTAGCTTGTGTGCAGAAGTTCAAGGCTGTAATGTGCCATAATTGCACCTGTGAATAGCCACTGCACTCCAGCCTGGGCAACATAGTGAGACCCTCCATCTCTAAAATAAATAAATAAGTAAATACATGTAAAAAATATATAGGACAATAATGGTAAAATCCATTGAAACAAACTGAAAAGAGCTTCATTATATTTCAAGAGTGCGTATTTTATTTATCATGAATGCAGACTACTATTTCAGGTGTCTTAGTGTGGGAGCAGTATGTATTCTCTCCACCAGTATCTTTGTTGCTTAGGTTTCTTTGTAAGCAACAGAAATGAACTGAGGCTAGCTCTGGGCCCATTAAAAATAATTTAAAATAAATTATAACTAACTAAAAATAACAATATACAAATTAAACATTGACACTTAATTTTTTTAATAAAATAACATTTGGAAAGATACTAGGTAGCATTTCAAACAAAAGAAAATAGCTAAACAATGGGGACTAGGTGGGCAGATCATCAGATCTCAGGAGTTCGAGACCAGCCTGGCAAACATGGTGAAACCCTATCTCTTCTAAAAATACAAAACTTAACCGGGCATGGTGGCGGGCACCTGTAGTCTCAGCTACTTGGGAGGCTGAGGCAGGAGAATCACTCGAACCCTAGAGGCAGAGGTTGTCACTCTACCCTGGGTGACAGAGTAAGACTCTGTCTAAAAAAAAAAGAACCAAAACAAAAAAACAACGGGGACTTGTGGAGGATAGCAATTAGGGTTGCTCTCAGATTCTGAGTGGTAAAACAAACAAAATATCTGGTTTGTGTCTCTGATCACTACCACTAAAATGACTCAGCTTCAAACACCTTCTTCATTTTTGAGACTATACTCCATATTTAGATGCCTAGGACATAAATAGCCCTGTGTTTCAACCTTGGGGGAAGGGACAAGGAGAAGGCAAGCACTGTGGCTGAGAGTCCTACATAGAAATGTTGGCCAGGATGACTTGAGGCTTCTCAAAGGAAAGAGGGAGAATTAATGCAGGGCAGACAAAAAGAGATTCCTACTACAAACTGTCAAGGGCTTTTAAAAATACATTATTACCTTGAGGCTGCCCCTCTGGTCCTACTCTTATCCTTTCCCGGGATTATAAGGATTCCTTTCTCTTTCTTGCCCTGGTCCTACGATATTTTTAGTTTACCTGTTAATGTGATTATAATTTTAGCTATAATTATTTTTTTCACTTTTTCTTCTTTTTCTTGAGAAAGAGTCTTGCTCTGTCACTCAGGCTGGAGTGCAGTGGCGCAATCTCAGCTCACTGCAAACTCCACCTCCTGGGTTCAAGCAATTCCCCCTGCCTCAGCCTCCCGAGTAGCTGGGATTACAGGCATGAGCCACCATGCCCGGCTTTTTCCCTTTTTTTTTAGAGCTTACTTTCTATGGTCAAACTAATCCTTTGTGGTAGAAGTTTGTCTTGCCTTGTACCATACATATTTAAACATGTGCGATTTTGTATGTTTGTCCAGAGGTATGCCATAGCTTTGACTATTACTATTAATAACTACTGAGTTCTTTCTTTCAACTCAGCATCATGTTATAAGAGATGCTAAATTGCCCTTGAGGCCAGGCACAGTGGATCACACCTGTAATCCCGGCACTTTGGGAGGCTGAAGCAGATGGATCACTTGAGGTCAGGAGTTCGAGATCAGCCTGGCAAACATGGTGAAATCCCGTCTTTACTAAAAATACAAAAAAAGAAAAAAAAAAATTAGCCAGGCACGGTGGCATGCACCTGTAATCCCAGCTATCTGGGAAGGTGAAGCAGGAGAATCACTGGAACTCAGGAGGCAGAGGTTGCAGTGAGTCGAGATAGTGCCACTGCACTCCAGCCTGGGCAACAGAGTGAGACTCTGTCTCAAAAATAAATAAATAAATAAAATTTAAAAATAAAATACGATCAGGTTATTTTAAAATAATGCTTATTTTTTAAGTTTTTTTTTTCCACATAATGCATTTCCACTTATTGATAATAAAATCTCCACATCTCCCTATTATGGGATAAATTGGGTCCCCCAAAATAATTTATTGAAATCCTATACCCCAGTACCTGTTCAGGTGACCTTATTTGAAAATAGAACCTTTGCAGATATAATCAATTTACAACGTATTCACTGGGCCCTAATCCAACATAAGAAGACAACATAAAAGACAGACACTCAGGGAAAATGCCATGTGACCACAGGAGCAAAGACTGAAGTAATACAGCTACAAACCCAGGAACTGCAAGTATCCATGGTCACCTCTGGAAGCTAGGAAGATACAAGGAAGGATTCTACCCAGAGTTTCAGAAGGAACATGGCTCTGCCGACTCCTTCACTTTGGACTTCTGGTTTCCAGAACTGTGAGAGAATACATTTCTATTGTTTTAATCACCCAGTTTGTGGGGCATTTTGTTATATCAGCCCTAGGAAACTAATACATGTCCCCTCCACAACCAGACTTATTTCTTCTTTCCTCCTCCACCAGCCTTAGATTGTAACTCTTACAATTACTGTAAGACAGTGGTTCCTGAATTTTCACACACATCACCTGGGGGATCTTGCTAACATGCAGATGCTGATTCAGTAGTTATGGATGGGGTCTGAGAGTCTGTTCCCCAGTGATGCCCATGCGGCTGGACCAAGGACCAGGCTTGGAGAATCAAGGCTATAAAAAAGCCAGGCCCAGTGTGGGAGCTCACGCCTATAATCCCAGCACTTTGGGAGGCCAAGGCGGGTGGATCACTTGAGGTCAGGAGTTTGAGACAAGTCTGGTGAACATGATGAAATCCTTACTCTACTAAAAATACAAAAACTAGCTGGGCATCCCAGCTACTTGGGAGGCTGAGGCAGGAGAATCACTTGAATCCGGGAAGGAAGGCAGAGGTTGCAGTGAGCTGAGATCGTACCACTGCACTCCAGCCTGGGTGACAGAGTGAGACTCTGTCAAAATAAATAAATAAATAAATAAATAAATAAATAAATAAATAAATAAAACTAGATTAAATTCTAAAAATTAGCTGGGCGTTGGCCGGGCATGGTGGCTCATGCCTGTAATCCTAGCACTTTGGGAAGCTGAGGTGGGCAGATCACGAGGTCAGGAGTTCAATACCAGCCTGGCCAACATAGTGAAACCCTGTCTCTACTAAAAAGACAAAAATTAGCAGGGCTTGGTGGTGTGTGCCTGTAGTCCCAGCTACTCAGGAGGTTGAGGGAAGAGAATCTCTTGAATCCAGGAGGCAGAGGTTGTGGTGAGCCGAGATCACACCACTGCCCTCCAGCCTGGGCAACAAAGCGAGACTCCATCTCAAAAATAAAGAAGTAAATATATAAAAATTAGCTGGGCATGGTGGCATGTGCGCCTGTAATTCTAGTTACTCTGGAGGCTGAGACAAGACAATCACTTAAACCTGGGAGGTGGAGGTTACAGTGAGCTGAAATCACACAACTGCACTCCAGCCTGGGCAACAGAGTGAAAAAAAAAAAGGTCAGCAAGGAGATGTCTTTGTAAGGCATGTTTCAGAGCTAGGCTTTTTGGCTTTTTGCCACAATGCTAACAGAGATTGAATGGAAAAACCCAGTGAAATGAAAAGAAAATAAGTATTCATGGAACTTGTGTCTTGTGCCTCTCCCCTAAAGAAGAAAGAAGAAGGAGGAGGAGGAGGAAGAAGAGGAGGAGGAGGAGGGGAGGAGGAGAGGGAGGGAAGGAAAAGAAAAGAAGTAAACAAAATATCCAAGGGGAAAACAATTACTTTTTTTTCTTTCTTTTAGAGACAGTGTCTTGCTATGTTGCCCAGGCTGGTCTTGAACACCTGGGCTCAAGCAATCCTGCCTCCCACCTTGGCCTTGCAAAGTGTTGGGATTGCGGACATGAGCCACCACACCTGATCTAAAAATTTCAAAATAGACTTGAAGATTATTGTCCAATCAACCCGCTCTCCCCACCTACACAAAAGATTTACAATACAAATATTTCAACCTTGTTTTCTAAATAAGTGAATTTATGAATATAATAGTGAGCTGATATTTTATGTGGTCACTTTTAATTTTTATCTTTTTCCTTTTATCTCATCAGATTCCTTTTTAGCATAATTTTATTTTTAAAATGGTGATTTCAAAATGAAACACTGCAGACGGAGAGATGAATGAGCACCACAATGGAACAATATAGGCCAACTACCCTGGAGTTACTGATGTTACTACTTGGGAATAGTGGTGACTTTGAAAAAGTTCAAAGACTAACTTTGAAAGCATTTCAAAATGCCTATTTTTGGCTGAGTGTCGTGGCTCATGCCTGTAATTCCAGTACTTTGAGAGGCCTAGGTGGGCGGATCACTTGAGCTCAGAAATTTGAGACCAGCCTGGGGAACCTGGAAAAACCCCATTTCTATAAGAAATACAAAAATTAGCCAGGCGTGGCACGCGCCTGTAGCCCTGGCTACTTGGGAGGCTGAGGTGGGAGGATCACCTGAACCCTGGGAGGTTGGGGCTACAGCAAGCAGTGATCACGCCACTGCACTTTAGCCTGAGCAGCAGGGTAAGACCATGTCGACAAAAAAAAAAAAAAGCCTATTTGGGGGGCTTTACCTTCAGAGATAGTGTCTTCAAGCCTGAGGGCTGGTCAAGGAATTAGAGTTTTTGTATAACTCTTTGGATAATTCTGACACAAAGTCAGATTGAAGAAATATTACTCTGAAATAAAGAAAATTTATAGAAACTTGATTTTATTTTATAAACAAAGTTATAATTAAAAAAAAAAAAAAAAAAGAGCTGGCCAGGTGTGGTGGTGTACCCTTGTAATCCCAGCACCTTGGGAGGCAGAGGCAGGTGGATCTTTTGAGCCCAGGAGTTCGAGACCAGCCTGGGCAACATGGTGAAACCCTGTCTCTTAAAAAAATACAAAAATTATTCAGGCATGGTGGCACACACCTGTAACCACAGCCACTGAGGAGGCTGAGGTGGGACTATCACCTGATCCTGGGGAGGGTGAGGCTGAAGTGAGCCGAGATCCCACCGCTTCACTTTAGCCTGGGCGAGAGAGACCATGTCTCAAAATAAGTAAATTAAAAAAAAAAAAAAGGAAGAAAGAGAAAAAGAAAGAGCCAAGTGGTGGTGCACGCTTGTAGTCCTAACTACTGGAGAGGCTGAGGTGGAAGGGTTCCTTGAGCCCAGGATTTCGAGGCCAGCCTGGGCAACGCAGAAAGACCCTCTGTGTCTTTAAAGAAAAAAAAAAAAAAAAAAAGAAAGAAAATTTGTCTATATTAATATACAGTTAAAGCAAACAATATAATATATAAAACCAAATTTGGAAATATTTTTTCCTTCCATCAAAACTTAAACATCAATTTTAGAACACAGTGTTCTATATTGTAAGGAGTCCTAGAGTCTACCCAGTATAATGTCTCACACCCTCCCCCTCTTGCTAGTAGTCTTCAAACCTAAATATACCTAAGAATCACTGATAGGTAGTTGGTTAACACGATGGATTATTTATAGGCCCCGCCCTCAGACAGGTGCCTCCATGCCTCCACCCCGCCAGAACATTCCGAGTCTGTAATTTGAGGTGAGCTTCAAGAATCTGCATTTTTACCGCGGCGCTTTTGATGCAGGCGGTCCATGGTAAAGTTGGAGAAATGGTGCCCTACTGCCGCGTTGCAGATTGAACTCTGGGGAAGAACAAATGAGCACGACAGCTCCTGAATACAGGTTTCATCTAAATCTTTCTCAGGAACTTTCAAAGGGGAGTGGCTGACAGAAAATGAGCATGGTATCTAATCAGCAAGTGGGATGGCAGATAAGAACGCCTTTATGAAGGCCCCAGTTTTTACAGTAAGTCCCTCACTGCCTGCACACGCCGATGCCAAGTTTCAACCTGATTTGCGTCACCACAATTGTGGGTTTGCGCCAACGTTAGTTATCAAGCCTGGTGAGAGGATAAATTCACAAAATGAGGGACAAAAATAAGACGAGAGCTGGGCACAACGGAAGTGAAACCTGGGTGGAGGTCACCTCGAAGTCACAGTGGAAGGACGATGTCAGGAATTTGTCCCAACACGCTTTTGATGAAATAATTTGATTAGTGGACTATTGCACTCTTACAGGCAAAGAAAACAGAGCACGGCAGTGCCCCGCTCGGTAGGGATTCAAAAGCAGTGTTTAAAGCGACAGGACTGCTCTGCTGTGCAGAAAAGACTAAGGAGGCAGCGGTATCTGCGAAGTCCTGCGAGCTCCCGGCGACAGGAGGAGCGCGAGCAGCTGACTGGGGAAATCCACTGGCAGCGAGTCCGATGAGTCAGCGCTGAGTCACGCTCGGCGCTACGTGCCGGCCTCGGCGGCCGCAGCCCGGGACCCGCAGCCGCGGAGTCAGCCGAGGTCCGCCGCTTCCTGGAAGACCCTCCCTGCGCCTGAGGGAGGGGGCGGCGTCGCCTCCTCGCGCCGCCAAGGCCCCCTGCAGTCACACACTCGCCCGCACGCACGACCTCCTCGCTCCATCCTGGGGACATCCAGGATTCACCCCGAGGGGAAGTGTCCCATGTGACAAATGGTTAGAGCTTGGGCGGATGCTTTCATCCCATGTGTTTCCTCAAAGCTGAGATTCCAGCGCTCTTGCTTTTTTCGTGTTGTTGTTAGGTTTTTAACTTTTTTTCCCCCTGTTTCCTGGCAGAGGATTAACACGCTGATCTTTTTATAGTTTCCAATGTTTTTAAATGAAGCACAAGAAGAACAGATTAATAAAACGTGTTGAAACTTATGCATGAAATCGTCACACTGCTCTGGGGTCTAAAATGACTAGAAAGTGGCTGCAGTAGAAGCTTTGAATGTTGGGTAACTGGGAAGGATAAACTCGGTTTTGATGTGCCCTTTGTTCATGAAAAGCAAATCTTTGCTATTTGTCCAACCACCTTTATAATAATTAAATTTGTCTAAAGACTGGAGACGTATTTGGTAATAATTAGATATGGAGTCACCAAAGAACAGGGTAGCCATTCCTTTTGTGTTTTCTATGCCTTAACTAACATTCTGTTGTCCTGATGTGCAAATGATACATTGTTGGTTTTAAAAAGTATTATGGCAATGTTTATATCCATGCTGAGAGTTAATAGCAGGTATTGTGTCATCAAGTGCAGCTAGTCAGTGAGATAGTCCTGCTACAGGTGGGGTAATTATTATTTAGGGACAATTTGAGGCTGTTTTTCAAGAACGACTGAGTCTTTAGAAGTTTTGCCAGCTGTTACCGGTGGTTCTGCTTCATTGGGAGAATTATTTCCCTCCTTATCCCTGTGTGCTTGTGAAATGATGCAAAACAATAGAGAGTTCGTGTAGTTTGACTGCTTTTCTTGCAGGGAAGGAGACTGAAGTAATTAGAGGTTGAACTGACTCACCAAGGTTACTGGAGAAGCATGACTACCCAATTTTGTAAAGGAGAGAAAAGCTGCCAAACAAATACAAATAGGAAACATGAAAATACAAGAGATGATCAGAACCCAGGAAAGCAAAATGAGTAATATGGACCAGAAATGGAATCTCATATACTTGAACTAGTTGTAATGGGAGGTATACTTAATGTGCTAGCCTTAAAAAAAAAAAAAAAATCAAATTATTGCATAACAATTTAAAATTTTAAGTAATTACATACATTATTTGATGTTTTAAAAACTGTGCCTGATTCTGATTCATTATTGTTAGCATATCCATATTGATATTGCCTTGGCATTTACCAGTCAGACTTCAGTTCGAAACCCAAGTTCATCTTACAACAGTGTGAACTTGGGCTTGATACTTAGCTTCTCTAAGCCTATAATGTAGATTATCACCATTTCACCTGTTTACAAAGCAGGATTAAATGAGATGATGCCTATAAAAGGTTTAGCACATTTCCAGGCAAAAAATTTCTCAGTAAACGAAGCTTGTATTGTGTATCAGTATTATTGAACTTGACTAAACTATTGATCAGGTCATAAAGAGGTAGTACAGGTACTTTGTCCAGATCATAGAACTAAGAAAAGTTTTAGGAATGTACATCACAAATGTGGTGGTTCAGTGACTGGTATAGTTTGGCTCTGTGTCCCCACCCAAATCTCATCTTGATTTGTAATCCCCACGTGTCAAGGAAGGGACCTGTAATCCCCTTGTATTGAGGGAGGGAGGTGATTGGACGGTGGAGTCAGTTGCCCCCATGCTGTTCTGGTGATAGTGAGTGAGTCTCATGAGATCTGGTGGTTTTATAAGTGTTTGGTAGTTCCTCCTTCATTCTTCTCTTTTGTTACACTTTCTGAAGAAGGTGCTTGCTTCCCCTTCACTTTCTGCCATGATTGTAAGTTTCCTGAGGCCCCCCCAGCCATGTGAAACTGCGAGTCAATTAAACCTCTTTTTTTCCTTATAAATTACTCAGTCTCAACTATTTCTTTGTAGCAGTGTGAAACCAGACTAATACAGTGACCTTGGGCAAGATCATTGGACAAGAGTCTAAAACACCTGAGCAAGCACTTAATGTTCTTTGATTATGAGAGGAGAGATGAAAGAAATAAAGGAAATCTAAATAAAATGAATGCCCTACAATCATCAGTTGGCCAGAAAAGTGGTAGGTGATGCAAAACAACCAGGCAAGAACCCTTTTCTCCCATCCTCAGAGAGAGTTCCTTGACAAAGTAGCATAGCAGTCACGGGGCAGAGAGGATGTACCATGGTACTATTGCCCTTTAAATTATAGATCAATCCCTTTGCCATACAGAAATGCATTATTTAGCTGAGACAGAAATTTTGTTCTGTCCAGATATAAGGCTGATGAGCTTAGCTGTTGATAGAAGTTAGTGACCAATCTCCCATCAACTTCCCCAAGCAGCTCATAAAAAGTAAGTCACTAAGTCATTTTCTTTTTTCTTTTCTTTTTCTTTCTTTCCTTTTTTTTTTTTTTTTTGAGATGGGGTCTTGCTCTGTTGTCCAGGCTGGAGTGCAGTGACACAATCTCAGCTCACTGCAACCTCTGCCTCCTGGGCTCAAGTAACTATCCTGCCTCAACCTCCCAAGTAGCTAGGACTACAGGCACACACCACCACGCCCAGCTAATTTTTTGTATTTTTAGTAGAGGTGGGGTTTCACCATATTGGCCAGGCTGGGATCTCAAGCATCTGCCTGCCTCCACCTCCCGAAGTGCTGGGATTACAGGTGTGAGCCACCGCACCCAGTGATAAGTCACTTTCTCAAAATAGTATTTGTCTTAGTCAGCTTGGGCTGCCATAACAAAGTACCATAGACTGTGTAGCTTAAGCAATGGAAATATACTTCTCACAGTTCTGGAGACTGGAAAGATCAGGGTGCCAGCAAGGAAGGTTTTATTCTGAAGCCTCTTCTCTTTGCTTGCAGGTGGATGCTCAAATGACCTCTTCTTTGTGCATACACAGGGTGGTGAGGAGAGAGAGAAGGGGTGGCTTTTAGGCTTCAATATATGAATTTTAACAGTGTTAAAAGACAAAATTACAACAAATTTAAAGATCAAACTGGCTTTTATTTGGGATTCTAGAATCAGACTGCATTTTATTCTATAAAATAGTGAGTGCTCTACTGGGTTTAGCAAAACAGTTACTTTTTTGTTTTTTGCTTTTTTTGAGACAGGGTCTCACTCTTGTCCAGGCTTGAGTACGGTGGCATGAGCAGCGCTTACTGCAGCAGTTTTTATATGAGAACAAGGAAACAAATATAGAAAAAAGCAGAATGGTTAACATCAGGTTACTTCAGGTTACTTTTCTTATAAGGTTTAAAGCAGAAGGGACTTCCTTATTAGGGTGACTCAAGTTGACTGGGTCTTTTCCAAGTGATGGCTGTGAGTGAACCTCTTGTTTTCGAGAAAAACTGGTGTGTTTGGGGATTTATCTGCTTCCTTAAAGTTTTAGCTTGATTATGTGATTTGGTCTATTGTTTCCTACTATGGGACCTCAGTCCAAAATAATGGCCTCCCATAAATTTTATTTACCAGGAGGGACATGACTCAGAACACAGCAATTTCTTTTTATTCTTTCTCTTATTTTTTTCTCTCTTTTCTTTTTCATTCTCTAATGTGCTTCAAAGAAAGGGATTTCAGCTGGCACAGAGGCTCATGCCTGTAATCCCAACACTTCGGAAGGACAGGGCGGGAGAATCTCCTGGGGTCAGGAAGTCGAGGCTTCAATGAGCTATGATAGCACCACAGCATACCAGCCTGGATGACAGAGTGAGACCCTGACTCAAAACAAGACAAAACAAAACAAAACAATACCAAAAACCCCCCAAAACAAAGGAAGATATTTGTTTCAAAATTACCCCCCACCAAAAGAACACAACTCCTTTGCAAATGAAACAACAGACTCCATACATGATGATGATTCCATAAGATTATGATGCAGCTGAAAATTTTCTAGTGACATCATAGTCATTGTAAGGTTGTAGCACGATGTGTTACCTTTTCTATGTCTAGATATGTTTAGAGACGCAAACACAACTGTGTTACAATTGCCTATAGTATTCAGTACAGTAACATGCTGTACAGCTTTGTAGCCTAGGAGCAATAGGCTATGTAAACCAAAAAGTGTCTGAGACAAATCTCATCAATTTAGAGGCTTATTTTGCTCAGATTGAGGACACACCAGGAAAAAGAGACACAAATTACACTAGAATCTGTGGACTATGTTTTTTCCGAAGAGTCTTGAGGACTTCAGTTTTTAAAGGGGAAAGAGCAGGCAGGTGAGGAAAGAGGAACAGTCAATTATATATTCCTCTCACAAAGTAAATCTGCATTTTACATAGTATAAACATGGAGTAGAGAAAGAAGTTGTATTAGTCCGTTTTCACGCGGCTGATAAAGACATACCTGAGACTGGGTAATTTATACAGGAAAAAGAGTTTAATGAACTTACAGTTCTACAATGGCTGGGGAAAGTCTCACAATCATGGCAGAAGGCAAAGAGGAGCAAGTCATGTCTTACATGGATGGCAGCAGGCATATAAAGGAGATTTTGCAGGGAAACTCCCTCTTCTAAAACTGTCAGATCTCATGAGACTTATTTGCCATCACGAGAGCAGCATGGGAAAGACCTGCCCCCATGATTCAATTACCTCCTACAGGGTCCTTCCCAGAACAGGTAGGAATTCAAGATGAAATTTGGGTGGGGACACAGCCAGACCATATCAGAAGTCAAACATGCATTTGTCTCAGGGTGAGCAGAGGGATGATTTCTAATCTTGTCTTTGTCCAGTACCTGTGAAGATAAACTGTTCATCTACATTATCAGGATGTGATTCCACAGAACTCTGTTTTAGGGTAAAGACTTGGGCCCACAAAGAATTTCCTTGTGTGCAATCTGTGAGGGAGGTCACATGGGGAGATATGAGGCCCCTGTGCTGCAGCTATCTGTTTTGGAGCAAAAGGAAGGCAGTTTTTGCATGACTCATTTCCCAAGCTTAACTTTTCCCTTTGGCATAGTGAGTTTAGTGTTCCAAGATTTTATTTTCCTTTCACAGCTATACTATACAGCCTAGGTGTGTAGTAGGCTATACTATCTAGGTCTGTCTAAATACTCTGTGATGTTCACACAATGACAAAATCACCTATGGATTTGTTTCTCAGAATGTATCTCCATCGTTAAGCAACGCATGACTGTATTGACAGACTCAGAATTATTTCCTTTCATAAATTCATTCAGTAATCTCTGCAATTTTCAGTACTAAATTGTGGGACACTTAATGGTGACCATCTTTGCCTCTGTACTTTTGCACTAGTTCAAGGCACATGATGTCTTCCCTTCTCCTCTCTCTGTATTCAAATCCAACTCAGCCTTAGTGCACAGATAAAACTCCTACTTTCTCTTTGAAGCCTGATCACTAACACTTCAAGCCAAATGGATCTCACCCTCTGCAGGACCTTGTGGCATACGTTGCTGTTCATGTATTATCCTTTTGACATTTGAACTTCTACCATGTCAAGTGGCTATGTCAGTGGTTTACATGTCTCATAAATATCTATATAAATGTCTCTCCAACTAAACTGTAAGCACTCTTGAGACAAGAGACAAATTCTTACATGCATGTTATAGTATCCACAGTAGGTAGCAACATTCTCTGAACATTGGCGCTCAATAAATAGCAATTCAATCTTTGGCATTTTTCGATGGATACAGAAACTTTGTGATTATGAAGTTTAATATTTCATATATTTAGTAAGTAGGAGAACGGATCAGAAAGATACCTATTCCAGACCATAGATCTCATAAAATCTTTGGGAATGTTCATCACAGGCATGCTAATTCAGTGACTGTGGGCGAGATCCTTAGCTGCTGGGGCTCCGTTTCTCTTTTTGAAAAGTAATAGGAGTTGGTGCAGGGAGGGGTAGGGACACACACACACACACACACACACAGAAAAGAAAAATAAAAGGGTTTATACTTTGTGATCCCAAAAGTTCTTTCCAGATTTGTTTTAAAAACACAGCTTAATGAATATTGTTATGAGCCAGATAGATGCTAAACACTTGGTCAACATTTTAAAATCTGATCCTGTAAATACAACTTTGTGAGGTGAGGTAGTATCATTCCTATTCTCACAGATAAGGTAACTGAGAAATAAGAAGTTTAAGGAACTTTCCCAAGGACACTCAACTAATAAGCAGCAGAAAAGAACTGGATTGGAATCCAGGCCTGTCCAACTGCAAAGCCTGAGATCTTATGCTATTCTGCTTCATTTCTGCACTCTTCATTTTTATAGAGAGACTGTAGCTGAGAAAAGTTAAATATTTCACCCAGAATTTCACATCTAGGAATTGGTAGAGGTAGGACTGGATTCCAAGACTAGCTTTCTTTCCCCTATCATATGCTTCAGGTATCTATTTTATCAATAAAAATTCAGAAGGGGATTGTTTCAGTCGATTTCAGCGAGTTAATTGGTATTGAGTATAATTCAACAGTGAATGTAGTTGATTGTGTTTGTTGAATAAATAAATGAGTTTATTTTCTAGTTTAGAAAACTTTTCTGTCTGGGCACAGTGGCTAATGCCTGCAATACCAGCACTATGGGAGGCTGAGGTGGAAGAATTCCTTAAGACCAGGAGTTGGAGGCCAGCCTGGGCAACATGGCAAAACTCCATCTCTACAAAAAATACAAAAATTAACCAGGTGTGGTGGTGCATGCCTGTAGTCCCAGCTACTCGGGAGGCTGAAGTGCAAGGATGGCTTGAGCTCAGTAGGTCGAGGCTGCAGTGAGCCATAAATGTACCTGGGCAACAGAGCACTCCAGCCTGGGCAACAGAGTGAGACCCTGTCTTTAAAAAAAAAAAAAAAAGAAAAAAGAAAAATTTTCTGATGTACCTCTGTGCTTCACCAATTCTAAGCAAAAGTCGGTAAGAAGGTTGTTAAGGATTTCAATAACATAAATGTAGGAACACGCCAGGGTGTGAGGGGTGGCAGTCACTATAATATATGAAACAGCCTTTATAGGGATGTTATTGAGAAAAGTAGAAGAATATAAAATATATTCCCTTTTAATCAAATCCAAAAGAAATAATGACACAATTCACATCATTGCTGTCTCCAAGGAAGAATAAACATAGCTGCCTGTCTTAAGTTCAGATTACAATTTGAATCTTCACAGAAACCAGTTTTCCTCAGCGAAGAATCTATGTAAAAAAATCAACTACGTAAAATAATTGCCACGGCCTCCTGCCTACAGGAGTTTGTTTTCTACTTTAAGGAAAGTCAAGAGAGAAATTCGAGGGCTCCGTGGCACAATCTTTGCCTATGTTCTTTCCTTGAGTAAGCCCCAGAAATGTCCTTGTGGGGTACCTTGTGGAGCCAGGCAGGCCTTAACCCATTAGGTGATGAGGGCCTACCTGAGAGCCCGCAGTGGAAAAGAAAAAATATGGAAGGCCAGGATCTGTACTGGAAGGATGAGGACAGTGATGACCTAATTATTTGCCCCCAACCAAGATATTCTTAGATCTACTCTGGGATTTTCTACAGCCAGACCAGAGCATAAAGCTGGCATTCATCCCAGAAGAAAACTTAAGCAATTCCATGGACCCTGAGGAAACAAGTAATAGAAAAAAAAAAAAAAAAAAAAAAAAAGCCAGACTCTTTCCCATGTCTTCAAATGTCAGAGAGTTGCCTTAAAGTTAAAGTGATTATTTACAACCTTGCCGTGTTTATTCCACGAGTGTACTAATATATGTTTTTGTTAAATATGATGGGGAGAATGATTCACTAACATTTCTAGGTAAGTTTTGAAGAATACAGGAACTTTTAGGTACTCTTAATACCATATGTACTTGCCAAGGAACAGTTCTTCTTATTATATTAATAATTATAAGAAAACACAGTATGCTTATTAATACTTGCCAAATGTTGATGTACATAGAGCTTTTCTTTTCAACAAGATAGTCAGATTACGTAAAACATCTGTGTGAACCAGGGCAGGCCTAATTCAGCTGACATTTGGCCATGTGCATCTGTCCTTTTTCATCTGGCTAAGCCTGCGCCTGCCTCTAAACTGCATGCCTTGTAGGAGAGAACCTCCTTTCAAATGGAAAAGGAGGATCTTTGTTTCAGGACCCAAGAATGAAAGACTCAGAGATCCAAATGAATTAAAGACCTATCTAGAATAAAATCTAGGAGTTGCCAGCCATGGTGGAAGGCACCTGTAGTCTCATCTACTCGAGAGACTGAGGACGGAGGATTGCGTGGGCCCAGTTCTGGGCTGTAATGCCTTATGTATGCCCATCAGTGTCGATGCTGGAGCTGGGGCCTACCAGGTGGCCTAAGAAGAAATGAACCCACCCAGATTGGAAACAGCAAGTAAAAAGTCCCATGCTAATCAGTAGTGGGATCATGCCTGTGAATAATCACTGCACTCCAGCCTGAGCAACATAGGGAGACCCATGTCTACAAAATAAAAAATAAAAATAAAAATCCAGAAGTCCACTGTTAAGATGCAGCTATCCAGACTTTACACTGCTGTAGGGAATGGCTGTAGTAAACAACACACTAAGCAGTTAATGATTTTATTCATATGATGAATCATTTACATTCCATTAACCATTATCTGAATAATGATAATCACAGCATTGCATAGTTTGCCCTTCAACCTGTATTTTTGTTGTTGTTGTTGTTGTTTTGTGTATGTGTGTGTGTGTGTGTGTGTGCACGAAGTCAAGTCTCTCTATGTTGCCCAGGCTGGCCTTCAACTCCTGGCCTCAAGCCATCCTCCCATCTTGGCCTCCCAAGCGCTGGGATTACAGGTGTGAGCCACCATGTCTGGCCTCAACCTATAATCTTTAGCTTTTTATAATACCTCTTGAGGCAAACTATCACAGAATCATTATTCCCCTTATACAGATAGATGCCTGTTTTGTTTTTTTGTTTTTTTTTTTGGATGCTTTTTTGAGGCCACCCAGAAATCAGGAAAAGACTTTATGTCCTTCTTCCAGATACAGCATAGACCACTAGAGATTATTACTGAGTTTTTTATTGCCTGAGGATGGGGATACCTGTAGGCTTTTCACCTTGTTAGTATAGAGGGTAGAACTAGGATTGACAAACCACCATTAAGATGCTTAGGCCAGAAGCACCTTGGAGAATCACAAGGAAGTCCCAGAGACTTTGCTGTAGATACTGCTCTCGTATCAGAAATGTTCAAATATAATAACAGCTTGGTTACTATATAAGTGCTGTTGCATTAATAAACCCACCTCAGGACCAGACATCCTACAGGAGCCTTGGATGAAAGCCCTGCATGAAGCAGTGCTCTTCAATGGATGCCAGGTTAAGGACAAAGTATGCAGTGCCTCTGAAGACCTTGGCAAAGAGGAAAGAAACCTCCTTGAGCCCACCCATCCTGGTTTCACCTAAGTGATGAGAAGTGAGGCTGGCGAACAGACTTTCCTCATTTAAAATGTAAGTTTCTATTCTGGCTCAAAAGGAATTTTACCCCAGATTTCCCCAAATCTAGAGGTGCATATCCCTCCCTAAGGGCAAATTCTCAAAAATAAAGAATTAAACGTATAAACAAAAATATAAAAGGGGATACATCTTATACACAGACAATAAAGGCCTGTCATGAATGTTCCCTTAACCTCTGTGCATGTATAATATTGGTAGCTGAATGTGACATACCATAAGCACAACAGGTAATTATATCCTGCCAGTCAAAAGTTCAGCCTCACTGTCAAAATGAGCAAACATACAATTATAATAACAATTATTTACTATTCTATAATTATAATTATAGTAATCATGATCGTGATAAATAACATATATTAATGGCTTACTATGTGCCAGGTCGTTGGGTAAACTATGTATCTCATTTAATCTTTACAACTATCCTCTGAGGCACTATTCTTATGACCAGTTTACAAAAGCGGAATCTTGGATTAAGAAATTTGCCCAAAGCCATCCAGTTATTAAATGGATAAGCCAAGATTCAAGCTAGGTCTGTTTGCCTCCAGGGCTTACATTTCAAAAAGACACAGATGGCTGGGCACGGTGGCTCACGCCTGTAATCCCAGCATTTTGGGAGGCCGAGGCAGGCAGATCATGAGGTCAGGAATTCAAGACCAGTCTGACCCACATGGTGAAACCCCGTCTCTACTAAAAATACAAAAATTAGCCACGTGCAGTGGCGCACACCTGTAATCCCAGCTACTCAGGAGTCTGAGGCAGGAGAATTGTTTGAACCCGGGAGGCGGAGATTGCAGTGAGCCCAGATTGCGCCACTGCACTCCAGCCTGGGCGACAGAGTAAGACTGCGTCTCAAACAAACAAACAAAAAAGACACAGACACACTTAGTCGTGCATGTACCTGTATGTATCTACACAGCAGGCAAGCAGGCATGGAAAGTCCCGACACAGACTCAGGTATCCTAGCATGTAGCTCTGTTTCTCTATCACTGACCTTAACCTAACTCTAGAGCCCAGTTTCCACTGCCAGTGGAAAACTGCATTTTACTGATTGAAAACTCATTCTATTTTGGGTAATTCTCACTTAACTCAGGATTACCCTTTCTCTGCCTTTTTCCGTCCCCTCTTTGGGGTATGAGATAGGAGGGGGAAGAGGAGAGTGAGGATATGTATATCATCCTGATATCAGGTGGGAAGGGGCCCTTGGCCTTCCATCCTTCCCTATTCCTACTGGTCCCCTTTGAAGTTGAACCAAATCCACTTCATGTCACAGTCCATACACTGCAGAGGTAGATGTAACCTCCCTAGTCTACACCAAACTCCTTTGGGTCCCTTAGCTACTCCCAGCTACCCTGGTGCTCCTCTTAAGAACTGTGGGATCTGATGGATACCCTCCTGCCCTATGTAGGTGTTACTGGAAAGAGGTCCCCATCAAGACCTCAAGAGAGGGTTCTTGGACCTTGTGCAAGAAAGAACTGGGGGCAAGTCCACAGAGTAAAGTGAAAGGAAGTTCATTAAGAAAGTAAAGAAGGCGGGCGCGGTGGCTCAAGCCTGTAATCCCAGCACTTTGGGAGGCCGAGACGGGCGGATCACGAGGTCAGGAGATCGAGACCATCCTGGCTAACAGGGTGAAACCCCGTCTCTACTAAAAAATGCAAAAAAAAAAAAAAAAAAAAACTAGCTGGGCGAGGTGGCGGGCGCCTGCAGTCCCAGCTACACAGGAGGCTGAGGCAGGAGAATGGCGTAAACCTGGGAGGCGGAGCTTGCAGTGAGTTGAGATCCGGCCACTGCACTCCAGCCCCGGCGACAGAGCAAGACTCCATCTCAAAAAAAAAAAAAAAAAAAAAAAAAAAAGTAAAGAAATAAAAGAATAAGCCGGGCACGGTGGCTCAAGCCTGTAATCCCAGCACTTTGGGAGGCCGAGACGGGCGGATCACAAGGTCAGGAGATCGAGACCATCCTGGCTAACACGGTGAAACCCCGTCTCTACTAAAAAATACAAAAAACTAGCCAGGCGAGGTGGCGGGCGCCTGTGGTCCTAGCTACTCCGGAGGCTGAGGCAGGAGAATGGCGTAAACCCGGGAGGCGGAGCTTGCAGTGAACTGAGATCCGACCACTGCACTCCAGCCTGGGCTACAGAGCCAGACTCAGTCTCAAAAAAAAAAAAAAAAAAAAAAAAAAAAAAAAAAAAAAAAAGAAAGAAATAAAAGAATAGCTACTCCATAGCCAGGCATGGGCTGCTCAGTTGCTTATACTTACTGTAACTTCTTGATTATATGCTAAACAAGGGATGGATTATTCATGAGTTTTCTGGGAAACGGGTGAGCAATTCCTGGAACTGAGGGCTCCTCCCCGTTTTAGACCATATATGGTAAATGCCATGGCATTTGTAAACTGTCATGGCGCTGGTGGGAGTGTCTTTTAGCATGCTAATACATTATAGTTAATTTATAATGAGCAATGAGGACGACCACAGATCACTTTTGTTGCCATCTTTGTTTTGGTGGGATTTAGCCGGCTTCTTTACCGCATGCCGTTTTATCAACAAGGTCTTTATGACCTCCTATCTCATACTGTGTCTTAAAATGCCTAACTTACTGGGAATGCAGCCCAGCAGCTCTCAGCCTTATTTTACCCAGCCCCTATTCAAGATGGAGTTGCTATGGTTTAAACGCCTCCGCCTCTGACATAGGGGTGAGGCTCCTCTCAGTTCCACCCACTCAGATCTTTCCTCATCCACTGTGCTGGACAAGGCATTTCTCTGAAAGACTCGCAGTTTCCTCTGGCTATACAATGAGAATAGGACAAAACTCCCCATATTCTCCATCTTCTTAAAGCTTTTTGGGGTTCCTGCTGCCCATCTCTGGGATGCAAGCAGCATGTAGACACTAATCAGGTCTCTTTTAATCCCTCCCTCCTTTAAGCTGGAGAAACTTTTATCTCCCTTTTTAGTGGTGAAAAAACCAGCCATTTTACCTACACTATGATAGAAACTCTGGTGTTCTGCCTGTTTCAGGTTCTTCTTAGTTTTATGCAGCTTTAAAACCCTTTCTTCTCTTCTAAGTGTTGACTTTCAAGATGATTTTCTTTAGCCTTCAGAAAAGCTACTGAGTGCTTTGATTTACTTCTTTAGTTAGCCTGTATCCTCTTCCTTTCTGGAGCCATATTTTCTGTTAATCTACTGGTCCATGTGAGTAACAAAAGAAATGTAGGAAAGTAAAACCTAAGACATTATCCCAAAATAGTAATTCACAATACTTCTGTACAGAGACATGTGTATTTATGAGTATGAACTATAATTTTTTATAATTGTCTTCTATGAAAGCAGTGTTTTAACCTCAACTTTCCTCATCAATATGAGTTCTAAAGTCACTTTTCATCAATAGTCAAGATACATCATCTGCTGATGAAATGGAATTAACGTGTTGGAGGATGTTATAATTTTATGACTTGCAGTTACACTTTCTTTAGCAGAAAAGCAATTAAGATGTGTGAAAAGCACTTCTTTGTGTGTGTGAACAACTAATCAGACTACCATTTTTCACACACATCATAATTGCCTTTTGTGCTAACAGCAGTGCAAATGTGAACCACAAAATTTTATCCGCTGGGAAGTTTCATTGCAATTTCATTGCAGTTAAATCATTGAAATCTTCAGCTGGATCATTTATTACAAATTTATTCACTAGCTGGTTAAAAATCAATCTGACATTGGACTATGCTAGGCCCTGAAACCCAAGCACCTATGTCTTGGCTATATGACTTGTATTTGAAAACTACAAGTTGGTTGTGTCAGTGGCCAGACCCCTGCTGCATTGCCTGAATGCCACCGAAAGCTCTCCTGTCATGAGGTCACACAGAGCCACAGCATGGGGCAAGCAAGACTCAGAGGGAGGGGAGGGAGGTAAATTTACATCTGGCATCTCATCCAACTGTCATCTGCACACACATTTTGACAGGTAAAGAGAACATTGAAATCTCATTTTTGTAAAAACAAAACAAAACCAAAAAAAAAAAAAACCCAAAAAACCCATAGACATACCTACATACATAATATTTGCACGTATTTAGAAAAAGTCCAAAAAAACACATTGAAATATTCATAGTAGATCAGATATGGTGGCTCATGCCTATAATCCCAGCACTTTGGGAGGCAGAGGTGGGTGGATTGCTTGAGCCCAGAAGTTTGAGACCAGCCTAGGCAACATAGTAAGCCCCCGTTTCTACAAAAATTTAAAAAAATTGCTGGGCGCAGCAGCACAGGCCTGTCCCAGCTACTTGGGAAGCTGAGGTGGGAGGATCACTTAGCCCAGGAGGTCTAGGCTGCAGTGAGCCATTATCATGCCACTGCTCTCCAGCCTGGGCAACAGAGCAAGACCTGGTCTCTTAAAAAACAAAAAATTCACTGTAATATTTCCTTCAGAGAGGGAAGGTGAAACGATTGGTGAGGTAAACTTTGTCTTCATTTTTACAACTCAGTTTTTTTCCCCCGTAAGTATAGTCTGTGGTATACTTACCACAGTATACTTACCAAGTATAGCTGGGTGCAGTAGCTCATGCCTCTAATCCCAGCACTTTGGGAGGCCAAGGTGGGTGGATCACCTGAGGTCAGGAGTTCGAGACCAGCCTGACCAACATGGTGAAACCCCCGTCTCTACTAAAAATACAAAAATTAGCTGAGTGTGGTGGAGCGTGCCTGTAATCCCAGCTGCTTGGGAGGCTGAGGCATGAGACTCGCTTGAACCTGGGAGGTACAGGTTGCAGTGCACCAAGATCACACCACTGCACTCCAGCCTGGGTGACAAAGTGAGATGTCATATCAAAAACAAACAAAAAAAGAAATCTATATGGTCTTTGTCTCTGATTCCTGTCACAGAGGTCCTGAAACACTTGGAATTTGTGGAGTGACAAGAGTACCTTTTTGTTATTTGCAACATGCAGCTTTGATAACACCTGAGTTCATGCTAATGAGGTTAATTAGGGTGGGGCCCCTCGGGCAGTCTCAGGATGGGGGTGGTCAGCAGAAAGACCTAGTGATTAGAGGTTTGGAAGCTCCAACCTCCAGGAAAGTCGGGGAGAGGCTGGAGATAAAGTTCTATTAATATAAAACTTTTTTTTTTCTTAAGAGATGCTCTGAGACCAGGCGTGGTGGCTCGCATCTGTAACCCCAGCACTTTGGGAGGCCGAGGCAGATGGATCAAGAGGTCAGGAGATCAAGACTATCATGGCTAATGCGGTGAAACACCATCTCTACTAAAAGTACAAAAAATTAGCCGGGCATGGTGGCAGGTGCCTGTAGTCCCAGTTACTCGGGAGGCTGAGGCAGGAGAATGGCATGAGCCCTAGAGACAGAGCTTGCAGTGAGCCGAGATCACGCCACTGCACTCCAGCCTGGGCGACAGAGCGAGACTCCATCTCAAAAAAAAAAAAAAAAAAAGGGATGCTTTGTTACCCAGGTGTTTGCATTGGCACCTCAACCTCCTGGGCTCAAGCAATCCTCTGGCCTCAGCCCCACAAGTAGCTGGGACTACCAGCACATGCCACCACATGCGGCTACTTTTTGTATTTTTTGTAGAGAGGGGATTTTGCCTTGTTGCCCAGGCTGGTCTGGAACTCCTGAGCTCAGTAGTTCACATGCCTTGGCCTCCCAAAGTACTGGAATTACAGGGGTGTGCCACCGTGCCCAGTCAAGTTCTATAAAAATTATTAAATAGCAAGATTTGGTGATCTTCTGGGTTGCTGAAGATGTGAAGGTGCTGGGATCAGTGTGCCCAGAAAAGGCATGGAAGCTCCATGTCCCCCAATACCTTGCCTCCTCCATATCTTGTCCTATCTGTCACTTCATCTGGGTATTCATCTATATCCTTTGTAACATCTTTTATAATTAACCAGTAAGCATAAGTAAAATGTTTCCCTGTGTTGTCTAAATTATTGAACCCAAAGTGGGGAGCAGGGGATATTGTGGGAATCCTGATTTATAGCAGGCTGGCCAGAAGCACAGTTCACAACCTAGGACTTGTGATTGGCATTTGAAATAGGGGCCAGTCTTCTGAGATAGAGACCTAAATCTGTGAGATCTGACACTATCTCTAAGTAGACGGTGTCCTAATTGAATTAGAAGACACCTAGTTGGTATGTGCTGGAAAATTGCTTGGTGTGTGGCAAAAATCCTACATGTCTAGTCAAATAAGTGTTATTTATTATTATTATTATTTATTTTGAGATGGAGTCTTGCTCTGTTTTCCAGGTTGGAGTGCAGTGGTGTAATCTCAACTCCCTACAACTTCTGCCTCCTGGGTTCAAGAGATTCTCCCACCTCAGCCTCCCAAGTAACTGAGATTACAGGTGCCCGTCAACACAACTAGCTAATTTTTATATTTTTAGTAGAGACGGGGTTTCACCATGTTGGCGAGGCTGGTCTTGAACTCCTGACCTCAGGTGATCCGCCAGTGTCGGCCTCCCAAAGTGCTGGGATTACAGGCGTGAGCCACTGCGCCTGGCCTGGTCACTTAAGTATTCCGTGTTGAGTGTGAGAGTAGACAGAAAAAAAACTGCTTTTCTTTTCCATTTACCTCTATCATTGCAGTTTTCTAAAAACTTACTTTTATTAACGAGAACATCAAATGCTGCATTATAAGGGGATAGGTTATGTCAGAAGGGGAGATTGGGATATGTTTGCCTCTTTCTGATGCAGTGTGGGAACCACTACTATGAAAGTATTTGGTCATGCAAAAGAAGCAAAGGGAGAGGCTGGGCACAGTGGCTCACGTCTGTAATCCCAGGCGGGTGGATCACTTGAGGTCAGGAGGTGGAGACCAGCCTGGCCAGCATGGTGAAACTTTGTCTCTACTAAAAATACAAAAATTAGCTGGGTGTGGTGGCACATGCCTGTAATCCCAGCTACTTCAGAGGCTGAGGCAGGAGAATCACTTGAACCCAGGAGGTGAAGATTGCAGTGAGCCAAGATTGCACCATTGCACTCCAGCCTGGGCGACAGAGCAAGACTCCGTTTCAAAAAAGAAGCAAAGGGAGAAACATGAGCTGTTTACTCTGAAGAAAGATGAAACAAAAGGGTTCATTTCCAGGTACAGTGGAGACAGATGCCTAATTTCTGCAGGCCACAGCCTGACTTTCATCTAATATGTGCCCCCCCAAGCTGACATAATACACCCAGCATGTAAATCACATCTTGATTCTGTCTCAATAGTGTCTCTGCCCAGTCACCCAGAAATCCACTATACTAATGAAGTGAAGGATGTGTGGCAAGCCCAGCTCTGCAGTTGGGACACAGCCCTGGCACAGCTCCTGCTGACATGTGCCACTCCTGGAATGCTGGGCCACTCCACCCTCAAGCTAACTTCTGGCTGAACTGGGGTTAACCTGGCTTCAGAAGAGGAGAGGCGTCAGTCCTGGTTTTCACACTTGAACTTTTGGTTCAAGAGCAAAAGCCAAAAAATGCAACCTATCCCAAGTAACAGCCAGGATGTTGATGCTGCCAGGCAATTCCTGGCTCACTGGACCACCACCTCCTACTTTCTGGACCAAGAGGATACACCAGAGACCAACCTCCTGTGATTCAGACCTTGGTGACAAATCATTGATCCAGCCAGCTTTCTTCCTTTGCTTAAGTTACTACCAAGTAATGAGCTATGCACTTTGCAGAGTATTAATACTTTTAGACTAGCAAGATGTAAAAGAAATATTGCAGTGTTTATGAAAAATGATGGCCTTGGAGACTAGAAGAACTTTAGAGGAGGTGGGATTTTATTTTTAGTACCATATCTGCTCTAATAAGTTTAATGCTTCATATAGTGAGATTCATCATATTGTCATCTATTGTCATCAAAATTCTGGTGTGATGTTCTTTTTCTATACAGAAGTGTTAAGTGCATAGGATTAAAAATGCTGTGATACGCTGTGACCCAAAAGGGGTATGATCCAGACCCCAAGAGAGGGTTCTTGGATCTCACACAAGAAAGAATTTGAGGCAAATCCATAGAGTGAAGTGAAAGCCAGCTTACTAAGAAAGTAAAAGGCTGGGCACAGTGGCTCATGCCTGTAATCCTAGCACTTTGGGACGCTGAGGTGGGTGGATTACCTGAGGTCAGGAGTTCAAGACCAGCCTGGTCAAGACAGTGAAACCCCATGTCTATTAAAAATACAAAAAATCAGGTGGGCATGGTGGTGCATGTCTGTAATCCCAGCTACTCAGGAGGCTGAGGCAGGAGAATTAATTGCCTGATCCTGGGAGGCGGAGGTTGCAGTGAGCCAAGATCGTGCCACTGCACTCCAGCCTGGGCAACAGAGTAAGGCTGCATCTCAAAAAAAAAAAAAAAAAGTAAAGGAATAAAAGAATGGCTACTCCATAGAGCAGCCCTGAGGGCTGCTGGTTGCCCATTTTTATGGTTATTTCTTGATGATATGCTAAACAAGGGGTGGATTATTCATAAAAAACTTCCCCTTTTTACACCATATAGGGTAACTTCCTGACGTCGCCATGGCATTTGTAAACTGTCATGGCTCTGGTGGGAGTGTAGCAGTGAGGACAACCAGAGGTCACTCTCATCACCATCTTGGTGTTGGTGGGATTTAGCCGGCTTCTTTACTGCAACCTGTTTTATCAGCGAGGTCTTTATGACCTGTATCTTGAGCCAACCTCCTATCTCATCCTGTGACTTAGAATGCCTAGCCATCTGGGAATGCAGCCCAGTAGGTTTTAACCTCATTTTACGCAGCTCCTATTCAAGATGAAATTGCTCTGGTTCAAACTCCTCTGACAAGGCCATAGCTGTATACAAGAATAATTCATAATCTAGGTCTGGTGTTGTGGTTCATACCTGTAATTGTAGCACTTAGGGAGACCAAGGCAGAGGACTGGACATAATCCTAGCTACTCTAGAGGCTGAGGCAGGAGCATCACTTGAGCCCAGGAGTTCCAGGCTGCAGTGAGCTAGCCAGACTTGGGGACAGAGCAAGACCCTGTCCCAGAAAAAATAAATAAATAAATAAAAAGGATAATTCTTAATCTATATGGAAAAGTTGACTATGACTTGAAGTAAATAAACATATTTGTTGCACCCATTAATACAATGTAGTATAGTAAAGATGAGAAAAATCTAAGAATATTGAGAGAATGCACAGTGATGGGTCCTACAATAATAAAGATTGTCTTAAAGTCTTGATTCTGGAACTGGCAATAAAACACTTCATTTGACTTTTATTTCTGTATAATCTATTTATACTACTTTGTATTTAATTGGCTAATTTACTTATTTAAATAGCTCTTTATTTTTAATTGCCAAATAATAATTGTACAGGTATATATTTATAAAGTGTGACATTTCCATATATATATATAATATATATATATATATATATATGAATGATCAAATCAGGCTAATTAGCATATATATCACCTCAAATATTTATCATTTTCTTTGTGGTAAAAATATTAAAAATTCTCTCTTTTAGCTATTTTGAAATACATACAGTACCTTTTTTTTTTCTTTTCTTCTATTGTTTTATTTATTTACTTATTTATTTATTTATTTTATTATTTTTTTTTTGAGGCGGAGTCTTCACTTTGTCACCCAGGCTGGAGTGCAGTGGCGCTATCTCGGCTCACTGCAAGCTCCGCCTCCCGGGTTCGCGGCCATTCTCCTGCCTCAGTCTCCTGAGTAGCTGGGACTACAGGCACCCGCCACCGCGCCCAGCTAATTTTTTGTATTTTAGTAGAGACGGGGTTTCACCGTGTTAGCCAGGATGGTCTCAATCTCCTGACCTCGTGATCCGCCCGCCTCGGCCTCCCAAAGTGCAGGGATTACAGGCGTGAGCCACCGCGCCCGGCCTCTTCTATTGTTTTAAAACACAGAGACAGGGTCTTATTCTGTCGCCCAGGCTGAGTGCAGTGGTGCCATCTCAGCTCACTGTAACTTCCATCTCCCAAGTTCAAGTGATTCTCTTGACTCAGCCTCCCAAGTAGGGCGGGACTACAGGCATGCACCACCATGCCCGGCTAAGTTTTGTATTTGTAGTAGAGACGGGGTTTCACCAGGTTGCTCAGGCTGCTCTTGAACTCCTGACCTCAAGTGATCTGTCCTCTTTGGCCTCCCAAAGTGCTGGCAATTACAGGTGTGAGCCACCACGCCCAGCCTATTTATTTAATTTTGGGAAAGAGTCTTGCTCTGTTGCCCAGGCTGGAGTGCCGTGCCACAATCTTGGCTCACTGCAACCTCCACCTTTCTGGTTCAAGTGATTCTCCTGCCTCAGCCTCCCGAGTAGATGGGATTATAGGCACATGCCACTTGCCCAGCTGATTTTTGTATTTTTAGCAGAGACAGAGTTTTGCCATGTTGGCCAGGCTGGTCTTGAACTCCCGGCCTCAAGTGATTCAACCACCTTGGCCTCCCAAAGTGCTGGGATTCAGGAGTGAGCCACCACGAATATTTTATGTAAACAATCTGCCTCACAGCCAGTCATTTCCTATATTTTATTGCTGCTATTCTTCTTCTTCTTTTTTTTTTTTTATGAAGGAGTCCCGCTCTGTTGCCCAAGCTGGAATGCAGTGGCATAATCTCGGCTCACTGCAACTTCCACCTCCCAGGTTCAAGCAATTCTCCTGCCTCAGCCTCCTGAGTAGCTGGGACTACAAACATGCACCACCATACCCAGCTAATTTTTGTATTTTTAGTAGAGATGGGGTTTCACCATGTTGGCCAGGCACCATGTTGGCCAGACTGATCTTGAACTCCTGACCTCAGGCGATCCACCCACCTCGACCTCCCAAAATGCTGAGATTACAGGCGTGAGCCACCACGCCCAGTCTTATTGCTGCTATTCTTAATGCCACTTCAGAACTTTATTTTCTTTTCTCCTTGACTAGTATTACCTAACTATGTATACTGTACCAGAAATGCTCTCAACAGAGTGTGGAAAACATACAGAATCTTGGAGACAGTGAGTGGGCTACCTGGTAAGTACCAGCAGAGATTCTCATAGATGCTCATCATAGGTGCTCAGAGTGGGAACATAAAAGAACAATAATCTTTTATCTTATTCATAATTATATTGATCTTTTCATAACATGAGAGCATATACTTTATATCTGGGACTGTAAGAGATTAATAGCTTTATTTTTATATCTTTTCAATCTAATCCCCAGTTAATTTTTTTTTTTTTTTTTTTTTTTGAGATGGGTTGTTGTTCTGTTACCCAGGTTGGAGTGCAGTGGTCCAATCTCAGCTCATTGCAGTGGCCCAATCTCAGCTCACTGCAACTTCTGCTTCCCTGGATCAAGCTATCCCCCCACCTCAGCCTCCTGAGCAGCTGGAAATACAGGTGTGTGCTACCACACCTGTCTACTTTTTTTATTTTGGGAGAGATGGGCTGTATTAGTCCATTTTCATACTGCTATAAAGAACTGCCAGATGGCCAGGTGTGGTGGCTCACGCCTGTAATCCCAGCACTTTGGGAGGCTGAGGTAGGCGGATCACTTGAGGTCAGGAGTTTGAGACCAGCCTGGACAACATGACGAAACCCCGTCTCTACTAAAAATACAAAAATTAGCTGGGAGTGATGGCACACACCTGTAGTTCCAGCTATTTGGGAGGCTAAGGCATGAGAATTGCTTGAACCCAGGAGGCAGAGGTTGCAGTGAGCCGAGATCATGCCACTGCATTCCAGCCTGGGTGACAGAGTGAGACTTTGTCTCAAAAAAAAAAAAAAAAAAAAAAAAAGAGCTGCCCGATGGATCATTTGAGGTCAGGAGTTTGAGACTAGCTTGGCCAACATGGTTAAAACCCCATCTCTACTAAAAATACAAAAATTAGCTGGGTGTGGTGGTACGCACCTGTAGTCCTAGCTGCTCTGTCTCAAAAAAAAAAAAAAAAGTTTGCAATCTTCATGAGCACACTGACTGCAATAATGTTGAACACTGTCAAGCAAAGAAAAGTCATTTTCCCTTCATTTCTTCCAAGTTTGACTTTGAAGGAGACAGAAAGTTTTCTTATTAGGCATTGTTTTTGTTCATGTGCTCAGATACAGCAAGCTAGTAAATCTGTCAGAGAAAAGATTTACATTTCTCAGGAGACTGAACATTCACACCAGCCAGCATTCCCATCAAGGAATATGAATACATAAATGTACATATACTTGAACCTCTACAGTTGCTGTTTCCAGTGTTTTAAGCTTCAGTTCATATGCTCGTTGACATATGAGAGTCTTCCCTTTTGAAAGTCCAAACAGATTGAAAAACAAATTGTGAAATCACAGGACAACACTAAGGAATATTGCATCACTCTCCTCCCTGCCTCAACACCCCCACTTCCATTTTCTGCTCAAAAGATTTCCTAATATCTGAGAGCATCATCAGTGTATGCTGGCATTTAAAAAGGCTGAAATGTTTTTTAAAGCTTCCAAAGCATTTAACCTTAAAAATCATATATGTAACAAATTTACTACCGAAAGTTAATCTCAGATTTATTGGTGTCTTTTATTTATTTATTTTTTGACATAGAATCTTGCTCTGTTGTCCAAGCTGGAGGGCAATGGCACGATCATGGCTCATTGCAACTTCGACCTTCTGGGCTCATGAGATTCTCCCTCCTCAGCCTCAAAAGTAGCTGGGACCACAAGCACACACCACTACACTCAGCTAATTTTTTATTTTTTGTAGAGACATAGTTTTGCTATGTTGCACAGGCTGGTCTCAAACTCA
The DNA here is from genome assembly GCF_049350105.2 of Macaca mulatta. Taxonomy (NCBI): domain Eukaryota; kingdom Metazoa; phylum Chordata; class Mammalia; order Primates; family Cercopithecidae; genus Macaca; species Macaca mulatta. The sequence continues at coordinate 97,681,720 of NC_133411.1, forward strand.
TGGCCTCAAGCAATCCTTCCACTTCGGCCTCCCAAAGGGCTAGGATTACAGGGCTGAGCCACTATACCAAGCCTGTTTGCGTCTTATTCCATTTGAAGCACAACTGAAAGGAACACTGTTTTGTCATCAAAACAATATTAAGATGGCATTTCTTTTATTTTACATGTTGTTTTTATTATTTTGGTAAGTAGGAAACAAAGAAGTAAAGTTGGTTCTAGTAATGGAGTTGGTTCTAGTAATTTAAAACTAACAGTAAAAGAAAATCACAATGCTGTCAGTTCCAGCTGCCTTTACAGGAAGAACCACCATAAATTCATTCTCATTGGTGGATGCATCGCCAACTAGAGGCAGGCCCAACACAGCTTCTTCTGTCAGAGAGGCCCAAAGTGGAAAATTTCAGATAGATTAGCTGTGTTACAGTCAACGGATACAGCCCCAAACAGAATGCTGTTCACACTGAATTTTGACATTTTACTCAACAAACAGTCATTAGTACCTGCTATATTAGCTATTATTGTTATTACTATTGTCAACTTTGGTCAATATTATATTTCCAATACAGAGATGAGTGCTCAACACATAGAAGGCAATCAGTATGTATTTATTAAATGAATGAGTAGGTGACTTAATCAAGAGATAAGAATTAGTACTTAAAGAAGAGTAATTTTGCCCTTGTTTTACTGTGTAAGAACAGCACTTAATAACTAGCTATACTTATTTTCTTTCAGAACCTTCTTTGCTAAAACTTTACTTTTCTTCTGTCTCTACTGCTTAGAGTCAGTGAGGCCACACACTCAGGTTCAGGTTGATTTTCTTCCTATTTGTGGATGTCATCTATGTATCTGCCTTTTTAGGCAGTGAAATCATTCCAAAAGTTCTTGTTGACTGCAAGAGCTTGAAGGCTCTTTATTTGTAAGGGGATGAAAATACTGGCATCCATTCTGTCTTATTTAGTGACTGAAATGTGTGACACTGAACAAGGGCTTTATCCTCGGGTTGCCTCTGTTTATCCATCTGGAAAAAGAGAAGGACAATACTCACTTGTCTGGTATGGAAGTGATTGCCAAAGACTTTGTGATCCCCACAGAGAAGGTGACATTTTAGTTGCTACATATTATAAATGTTTTCCTTTCATTAATTAGGTGTTCAGATACAGATATTGAACAAAAAATAAAAAAGCAGAGATAGTCATATAGATTTTAATAATATGTACATGCCTCCTTTATGTGTTAACTTTACATTTGATTACTATTTTTTTCTTCTTTTGAGACAGAGTTTCACTGTCACCCAGGCTGGAGTGCAATGGTGTGATTTTGGCTCACTGCAACCTCCACCTCCCAGGTTCAAGCAATTCTCATGCTTCAGCCTCCTGAGTAGTAGCTGGGACTACAGACATGCACCACCAGACCTGGCTAATTTTCTGTATTTTTAGTAGAGAGGGGGTTTTGCCATGTTGGCGAGGCTGGTCTCGAACTCCTAACCTCGTGTGATCCACAAACCTTGGACTCCCAAAGTGCTGGAATTACAGGTGTGAGCCACCACGCCTGGCCAACACTTGATTATTCTTTAATCTACAATCACAGAGATCATTTAGTCCAGTATTTCTTAAACAGGTCATGCCTATATTCCCCTGTGTAATTTTTAAGTCTGCACATGCCCTGGCCCCACTTTATTTTCCCCTGGTTAAGAACCAGGGATCAGGACCAATCTCTTTTTTTTTAAGAAGTAGAACACTGAGGGGCAGCTGGTAAGTGTAGCATCAGGACAAAAATCCTTATCTTCTGACATCTTCTGATGGGTTTTGTTCCTGTACAATATGAAATATCAATTTATTTGAATTTATTTGTTTGTATTGATATATTTTAAGGTAGCTTACATTTTTTTTTTTTTTCTGGAGACGGAGTTCGCTCTTGTTGCCCAGGCTGGAGTGCAATGGCACGATGTCAGCTCACTGCAGCCTCTGTCTCCCAAGTTCAAGCAATTCTCCTGCCTCAGCCTCCTGAGTCGCTGGGATTACAGGCATGCTCTACCATGCTCGGCTAACTGTGTATTTTTAGTAGAGATAAGGTTTCACCATGTTGGTCAGGCTGGTCTCAAACTCCTGACCTCAGGTAATCTGCCCGCCTCGGCCTCCCAAAGTGCTGGGATTACAAGAATTAGCCACCTTGCCTGGCCAAGCTAACTTTCTATATACACATTGGCAGTAACCATTGAAAACTTGTCTGCTCTGCTTTATCGTTCATAACTATGTTTTCCCCTTTCCATTTCTTCTCTAATCTATAAAAGCTTCTGAGAGTCACCCTGGTGGAAATAAATTCAACCTTTCATAAATATTCAAAGCACATGTAACCTGTATTATATTCAGGTATTTATCAATCAGTATCATTCTGCTTTAAAGAATTTTTGTCTTCCTTTCTCTAGTTCTCCAAGTCATGAACTCCTGGAAACAGAAGTCAACATACACATTGTCCTTGGAAAAACAACAACAAAAAAATAAAAGCTTATGTACCAGGCAATGTGTTAGAGCAGTGGTTCTCAAACTTTAACAATCATCAGAATCACCTGGGGATTAATCACCTAAGTACTTGTTAAAGTACTTAGTCCTGGATCCCATTCCCAGAGTTTCTGATTCAATGGGTCTGGCGTGGTAACAGGAATTTGCATTTTTATCACGTTACCAGGTCATGTCATTTTGAAAAACATTCTTCTGCCTGGTCTAAATTTTAATATTTGCTACTGCTCCAGTAAGTACGTTTTATTATTCCCATTTTCTTCTTTTCTTTTCTTTTTCTTTTTTTTGAGATGGAGTCTCACTGTCACCCAGGCTGAAGTGCAGTGGCGCAATCTCGGCTCGCTGCAACCTCTGCCTCCCAGGTTCAAGTGATTCTCCTGCTTCAGTCTCCTGAGTAATTGGGACTATAGGCACACGCCACCATTCCCGGCTAAGTTTTGTATTTTTAGAGGAGATGGCGTTTCGCCATGTTGGCTAGGCTGGTCTTGAACTTCTAACCTCATGTGATCTGCCCGCCTGGGCCTCCCAAAGTGCTGGGATTACAGGCAGGAGCCACCGTGCCTGGCCTATTATTCCCCTTTCAAAAGAGTCACACAACTAGGAAATAAAAGAGGTAGGATTGAATCCACCTCGATAGTGATTTGGTCTTCCCCTTAGCATACCCTCCCCTTATTTTAGAGTTTCTCTTATATATCATAAGCTCTCAAGAAATGTACACAGGATAGCCGGGTGTGTTGTCAAGCCTGTAGTCCCAGCCACTCGGGAAGCTGAGGCAGGAGGATCACTTGAGCCCAGGAGTTCAAGGCTACAGAAAGCCACGATCTCCATGATCAAGCCACTGCAATCCAGCCTGGGTGGCCCAGTGAGACCCCGACTCTAAAAAACGGAGAGACAGAAATGTACACAGGAGGTCACTGAATTGTTAGACCTGGAGATAGGCTTTTGCCTAGGTTCAATTGTGATATTGGGCAAATTACATAACCTCCCTCCCAGCACATGCCTCAATTTTCTCATCTGTGAATTGGAAATTCATAGTATTTACCTGTAGTACACATTGTAGTTGACTCCCCAAAATTAAATCTATTCCTCTTCTACCTTATAGCAATCAATGTGGTTCAAGGAATTGCCACAGCTCTGAGAGTAAATTCTAATGAATTCAAATCATTCCAGATAACCCTAATCTTCTGTATGAGCCTTAGTTGATTACACAATAGTATTCCTTCCCACCTCCTAATAGCTACTGTTTAGTAGCTAAGCAACTGACTAAAGTTAAACTGACTAAAGTTAAGCTAACTAAAGTTATAAGGAGGAGAAGGATTTTTTTTTTCACTTTTTTCGTTGTCTGTAGAGGCATTCTCTCTCCTTTGCTCAACATAAATAAGGAGGTAGGGTCTGATGGCCCAACCTGCAGAGAGGAGTTGATGTGAAGAGGAATCCAACACTGGACGTCAGGATGGAGGCAGAACCTGGGGACCTGGAGACAAGGCAGACATACAGGATTCATCAGCCAAACCTGAAGATGCCTTCTCTCTAGACTCTCAGTTATGTGAGCCAAAAAATGCCCCATTGTTTTAGTCAATTGGAGTTTGTTGTTTTTTCCTTCCTGTAACTCATAGTCAAACACTCTGATAACCTATGACAAAGGATTAGTATACAATTAAATGAAGTAATGCATAAAGAGGTTGGGCATACAATAAAGACTTACCTCATGTGGGCTAAAACCACTATCAAGGCAGTTTCCAGGCCCAAGAGCACAAGTGACCTTAAATGCCATTGAAAGCTCCCTTGGAGGTGTTCTCACCAGGAGGATTAGAGAAGCCAAAAGCACCAGGTGAGTATCTCTGTCAATGATAGACAACTTGGCTGTAACAGGAAAAGAGTCTAGAATTTATGGGATTATGGAACAACGAATAGAGTTAACTTTAGAAAGGAGATTTACAAAATAAGTAGCAGGTATGGATATTGTTAGTCCGTAGCTGATTAAGGCTCTGATTAAGTGAATTGCCCCAAGCCTCAGAGCAGACATGGGCCTCGTCCAGACTTACGGCTCATATTACTTACAGCGGACGTCTGTTCTCTTGGCAGTCCAGCCGGCCACCTTTTCCTTCAGGGCACTGCTCTCCCACTGCATTACACATGTGACTTGTTTGGGGCTGCCAAAAAATATTTGGTTATCTTTTTTTTTTTCCAGTAAGCTAATACAAAATTATTGTTTCTTCAATAATTACTTTGCATTTATTGTCATTTATTGTCATACATTTCACTCCCAAATGTATCAAAATTAAAGTTTAAAAGGAAGGAAAAAAAGGATAACTAGAAGATACAATTACCTTTTAGTCATAGATAGTTTCATTATGTTATCTTTTAGGGTCTGGAATACGCTAACCAGTGTATTAGACAAAAATTTTATGAGAATTGGTTAAAGATATAAGCAAGAAATTTGTTTGGAAAAAAAAAAAAGCCATTATTTTGAGAGTAAATACTAGGGAGGAAGAAGCTTGCAAGCCACCCAAATATGGCCTGGACTCTGTGTGTGTGTGTATGTTGGGGAGTGTCTTGGTGGTGGACTCTGGTGTGTGTGTGTATGTTGGGGAGTGTCTTGGTGGTGGACTCTGGCGTGTGTGTGTATGTTGGGGAGTGTCTTAGTGGTGGACTCTGGTGTGTGTGTGTATGTTGGGGAGTGTCTTGGTGGTGGACTCTGGCGTGTGTGTGTGTGCTGGGGAGTGTCTTAGTGGTGGACTCTGGTGTGTGTATGTATGTTGGGGAGTGTCTTGGTGGTGGACTCTGGCGTGTGTGTGTGCTGGGGAGTGTCTTGGTGGTGGACACTGGTGTGTGTGTGCTGGGGAGTGTCTTGGTGGTGGACTCTGGCGTGTGTGTGCATGTTGGGGAGTGTCTTGGTGGTGGACACTGGTGTGTGTGTGCTGGGGAGTGTCTTGGTGGTGGACTCTGGCATGTGTGTGCATGTTGGGGAGTGTCTTGGTGGTGGACTCTGGCGTGTGTGTGCATGTTGGGGAGTGTCTTGGTGGTGGACTCTGGCATGTGTGTGCATGTTGGGGAGTGTCTTGGTGGTGGACTCTGGCGTGTGTGTGCATGTTGGGGAGTGTCTTGGTGGTGGACTCTGGCATGTGTGTGCATGTTGGGGAGTGTCTTGGTGGTGGACTCTGGTGTGTGTGTGTGTGCTGGGGAGTGTCTTGGTGGTGGACTCTGGTGTGTGTGTGCGTGCTGGGGAGTGTCTTGGTGGCGATGTTGTGTCATTGCTTCATTTTTGGCACTCAGTCACTACTCAAGAAAACCAGATTGAAAATTTGGAATCTGCGCTTCAGTGGATTGAAACTGGCCTCCAGTCACTAAGGAAAAAATCAAAACAAAACACACAAGAATTTAGAGACAATATTTTTCTGCCAAAAAATAATTTTTCCTTGATGCTATTTCTTATTTGGGTCAATACTCCAATGGAAAAACTAGATAGATTGGTCAAGAGTTCAATATAATTTTCTGTGACATTTGAACTAAAGTAACATCATAAAAACGTAAACACAGGAAATTGCATCCTCTCCTGCCTATGTATGTGTGACTATTTGTCTCTCTTAAAAGAAAGTAGAAGAGAATTAATTGAATGGTATTCTGTTTTATTTGAAACGTTAAGTCTCAAACTAATTTATTTATTCAATAAATATTTATTAAGCACCTATTACATGCCGGTACTATATGCCATGTTTAGATGCTTGGGATACATTAATGAGCAAAACAAAACCAGTAGCAAACTTGAATATGCAGATAAGGGTTTAAACTATTGTTGGCATGGGCCAGGCGCAATGGATCACGTCTGTAATCCTAGTACTTTGGGAGGCTAAGGTGCGAGGATCACTTGAGGTCAGAAGTTTGAGACCAACCTGGGCAACATAGTGAGACCCTCATCTCTAAAGAAAAAAGAAAAAATATTATTGTTGGCACAGTCATAGAAATGGGAACAGTAGACACTGGGGAATACAAGAGTGGGGAAGGGAGTGAGGTAAGGGTTGAAAAAAACTATCTGTTGGGTGCTATACTGACTACCTGAATAACAGATTTGATTCATGTATACTCCAAACCTCAGCATCATGCAGTATATCCGGGTAACAAACGTGCACGTGTATCCCCTGATTCTAAAATAAAAGTTCAAATAATAGAAATAAAATAAAAATCACTGGACTTCTGAGACTCATTTGTGAACCAATTTATTTTCTTGCTATTATTGCTATCATATTTCTTGGCTAAACAGCTGTTATAACTGCCTCAATTTTGAAAATATCAGGGGTTTTTTGTTTGTTTGTTTTTGAGATGGAGTTTTGCTCTGTCACCCAGGCTGGAGTGCAATTGCATGATCTCAGCTCACTGCAACCTCCGCCTCCCAGGTTTAAGCAATTCTCCTGCCCCAGCCTCCCAAGTAGCTGGAATTACAGGTACATGACAACACGCCTGGCTAATTTTTTGTATTTTTTGTATTTTTGGTAGAGATGAGGTTTCACCATGTTGGCCAGGCTGGTCTTGAACTCCCGACCTCCAGTGATCTGCCCGCCTCAGCCTCCCAAAGTGCTGTGATTACAGGCATGAGCCACCACTCCCGGCCTCAAAATATCAATTAGAATCTAGCTGCCTGCCCTTTGTTGGGCCAAATGATACGATAGGTAAGGAGAACTGGGAAACTTAGAGGAGGTTACACAGATCTTTACAAAAACAGAGGGGCTGACTCTGGGATAATATGGAGGATACTGGGGAAGAAAAGTATTATTCAATTGAGGAGGAATCTACATAAAAGAAGAGATTGGGATTTCTTCTCTTTCTTTCTTTCTTTCTTTTGTTTTTTTTTTTTTGAGACAGAGTCTCACCTAGGCTGGAGTGCAGTGGCGTGATCTCAGCTTGCTGCAACCTGCGCCCTGCCAGGTTCAAGCAATTCTCCTGCCTCAGCCTCCTGCATAGCTGGGATATAGGCAGAGTCTCCCTTTGTTGCCCAGGCTGGTCTCAAATTCCTGGACTCAAGCAATCCGCCCACCTTGACCTCTCAAAGAGCTGGGATTATATGCATGGGCCACCGTAACTAGCCTAGTTTTCTGTTTTTTGTTGGTCAAATGATGATAGGCGAGGAGAACTGGGGAAACTTACAAGTTACACTGATCTTTATGAAAACAGGTGGGCCAACTCTGGGATAATTCAAGTCACAACTCTTCTGTGGGGTGATTAGATTACTTGCTCAACATTACACAGCTCTTCAGCCATTCTTGGATGAATCTTTTGGGCATGGACCACTAGAGGAATAATAGATGCTCTATCATTAGGGATTCTGATCTATTCTGAGGAGAACAAAGAGCCTTTTACTCTCAGAATCGAGTCTCAGGACCTCTACCTAGTTCAGAAGAGGCCTCCTCTGGTTAAGAGACCACAAGCTGGCAGGGTGCGGTGTTCACGCCTGTAATCCTAACGCATTAAGAGACCAAGGCAGGAGAATTGCTCAAGCCTAGGATTTCAAAGACCAGTCTGGCCAACAGAGTGAGACTCTTATCTACAAAAAAAAAATTGAAAATTAGCTGGGTGTGGTGGTGTGCCCCAGTGCCACACCTGTAGTCCCTACCTTGGGAGGTCGAGGCTGCAGTGAGCTGTGATCAAACCACCACTCTCCAGCCTGGGCAACAGAGCAAGACCCTGTCTCAAAAAAAACAAAACAAAACAAAACAAAAACCCAAACATATGTAAGCATATTCATCTACAAAAAAATTGTTTTAAAAGTAAAAAATAAAAATAAACAACAACAACAAAAAGAAAGCAACCAAGAGACCACATGTGTTCTGAGGTCCTGAGGTACTGCAGAGTCTCCAGACCCACCTAAGAGCAGAAACTTTTAGTCTATTGGAAAATCTAATTACAGAAGGAAACAAGTACCTTGGTGCTTTTGTCTTTGCTTGCAAATACAACAAAAAATTAATGGTAACGCCCTTAGTTTATTCTTTTCTTTTCTTTTCTTTTTTGAGACAGAGTCTCACTCTGTTGACCAGACTGGAGTGCAGTGGCACGATCTCAACTCACTGCAGCCTCCGCCTCTTGGGTTCCAGCAATTCTCCTGCCTCAGCCTCCCAGGTAGCCAGAATTACAGGCGTGTACCACCATGCCCAGCTGATTTTTGTATTTTTAGTAGAGACGGGGTTTCACCATGTTGGCCAGGCTGGCCTATGAACTCCTGACCTCAGGTGATCAGCCTGCTTTGGCCTCCCAAAGTGCTAGGATTACAGGCGTGAGCCACCGTGCTGTCCATAATTTCTTTCTCTTCCTTTTTCTGCTTCTTTCTTCCCTTCCTTTCTCCCTTCTTCTCACCCTTCTTTCTTTCCTTCCTCCATCCTTTCTTCCTTCCCTCCTTCTTTCTTTTCCTGTATCTATTCAACAAACAAGTATTTAGAGCAGGAGTCTTCAATCTTTTGGCTTCCCTGGGCCACATAGAAGAATTGTCTTGGGCCACACATAAAATACACTAACACTAACAATAGCTGATGGACTAAAACACATACACACAAATCTTATAATGTTTTAAGAAAGTGTACAAATTTGTGTTTGGCTGCATTCAAAGCCATCCTGGGCCACATGTGGCCCGTGGGCCTTGGGTTGGACAAACTTGATTTAGAGGTGCTTTATGCAAGGCCAGGTGCTAGATGCTGGGGTTGCATGGTGAACAGAGGAAGGTCCCTGCCCCGAGAGACAGAGCATAATTCCCTTATGATGTGGAACACATGAGCCATGAGGTCAGGAGCTGTGGGGTCTTGTTCGCCACTCTATCCTTACTCCTTCCTAGCACAGCACATGGCAATAAGTACATGCTTAGAAATATGTTGAGTGAGTGAATACAAGTTGAGTGCTGCTTCACTGAGTAAGGGGTGCTCTTGAAGTCCCTCAGCTGGGAAACGCCACCCTGAAGACTGCCCAAGTTCCCCTCAGGATAAACAGGACCAGTGTACATTCGGATCTTAAGAGTGGTCATCCGGAATACATACATTATGAAAAAGTAAGGCTATTCAGGTTCAGTAATGATACACTTGGTTTGCAAATAACACATGTTCGTTTTCATGTTGCTAAAGACTCCTTGCTAGGAAACGAAACACTTGTAATTTAATATGCAATGTTCTCAAGAGTCTGAGGCCAAACCACCTCAAGCTGTGAATGCCTTGGCTCTGAAGAGCCAGTCAGGGTCAGGGCAGGGCAGCACTTGGCCTGATGCTCCTCCAGAATAAACCAAACAGCCACAGGAAGTGGTTTCCGTGATTCAGTAGGTGGCACACTTCCTTTTGAGTCAGAACTGAATCACAGCTGTGAGAGGCGAAAAAGACCTATTTCTTTATCCCATACTTTTTCCCTTTTCCCAGTGGTAAATTTATCACGGACTGTCGTATAATGTATCCTGTTTAGTTTAGCGTATTTAAGCAAACAAAAAAAATTTGGCAAATCAACTATGGGGAAGCAAGAAAGGAGGAGGAAACACGGCCGACTGAAATGAATCCAAGTGTCATTATGTCGTCACAGGGCCATATTCTCAGAGGTGATTGAAAGAAATGCCACAGTGATATTGCTGGGGTCATTCAGGCCCCTGGTTCTCTCAACTGGAACCTGACCCATTTCCAGTGAAAGCAGTTAGATCACACTTACATAAACTGTGTTGCTTCAAATGGGCCTGCCCTCCTCTTCACTCAGTGACCCTGGCTTGCTCCTTGGCATGTCTGCTGGAAGGCCATTCTCTGTCTGTCCCAGGCATGGCCCTAGTTCAGCTGCGGGTGAAATGATCCTGTTCTGAATGTACTGAATGCTGCTGGCAATGCTGGAAATTGTTGTGAGGCTTAAGGAAAAACCCCATAGACATCAACAAGTCATAAAAACAGGCGTATTTTCTCTTCATCTCTTTCCCACTGTGTGTTTTATTCTTCAATATGAACAGTTCTGGGAATGTAAATGTATTTAACAATATTTTCCTCTGATGAACTAGATTTTAGTATAATTTGTGGCTTCCTTCCATACCAATTTGTTCATATTGATAGCATGCTTCAGAACAAAGCTTCAGAGACTCAGGCTATACATCCTACAACACTCTTGGAAAACCAATAATCAGACTGGAACCAGAAATGTTATTGCCATGTTAATATTTCATTTTCCTTCTGTGAAATAGTCCACTAAGGTAAAGAACACAAGATTCAAAGTCACATAGACCCATGTACACATTCAATCTACACAAAAGTTTGTGGAGCTGTGTGATCTTCAATAGGTCTCTTAACCTCTCTGAGCCATAATTTCCTCAGTCTAAAAACTGGGATAATAACATAAGGCCAACATTACAGTGAGAACTAAATAAAACTTTTACATAGTGTCTAGGACAGCTCCTAGCTCATATTTAGTGTTTAAAATAAGCTTCTGACCTTTCTCTTTATTTACAATACCTTTCCATTGGGAGATAAGGACAGCATTTGGACACAACTGTACGGGCACGCTAAGTCTCATCCTTCCAAAGATGTCAGTCATATTCAGCTCCTTTGGCAGTTTCATCAACAGCACCTGTAGCACATGTGATATCAAACAGCAAGTCAGGTTCCTTAATAAAGCAGTAAAGAAGGTCAGCCAGGATGTAGGCTTTAAAACCAAGGCCAGCTCCTCTGGGCAGGACAGTTGTGGCTGATGGATGACAGTCAAATGTAATGGGAGTCCTCATTTGACATATTGAAGGGAGCACCTCAAGGATGGGCAGGGAAAAGAACCATCAACAGTACTCACCACCAAAGCAGCAGTGAGTGCCCAGGTCAAACTGGACAAGGGCTGGCAGACAGGTGGAAATGCAAATACATCGTTAGATTTGAAAAGCCCTTTGGCAGGGCGCGGTGGCTCACGCCTGTAATCCCAGCACTTCAGGAGGCTGAGGCGGGTGGATCACGAGGTCAGGAGATCGAGACCATCCTGGCTAACAAGGTGAAACCTTGTCTCTACTAAAAATACAAAAAATTAGCCAGGTGTGGTGGCGGGCGCCTGTAGTCCCAACTACTCAGGAGGCTGAGGCAGGAGAATTGCGTGAAACCGGGAGGCGGAGCTTGCAGTGAACCGAGATCGCGCCACTGCACTCCAACCTGGGTGACAGAGCGAAACTCTGTCTCAAAAAAAAAAAAAGAAAAGTCCTTTTAAAATGTCCATCCTCCCATAGCCCTTAGAAGCCTCCCACGTCCCCCTACTTCCTCCCAAATGGCATATAAAAAGGGTGATGGCTTTTAGACAAAGGCAGTGGTATTCCCCAAACAGTTACGGTCCAGAACATCATCTTGTATATATCTGTCTTAGAGCTATCCCATTGTGTATGGGGGTTTCCTGATTACTTGACAAACTCTTCTGCTAGACAAACTCCTGAAGACAAGGAGTGGGTCTTATTCATCCTTTAGCCAAACCTTACCTGTAGCTCAGCATGTAGCCCGTGGTAGATGCTCAACCAGTTTTGTTAACGTGAGAGAAATACAAGAAAGCCAAGTCAGAAATACCAATGATGCTGTTAGAAAACTTCAAAGAGGAATTGGTGGTCTCTGGTGCCAAGGTCCCATAAGAGTTCCAGCTGGGTGAGCTTCTTGTGAGGAAAGGAGCCAGAAGTCAGAACCCATAGTGTGACAATATGAGAGAAAAGAGGATGAAAGCTGTTTTAAAATTGCACCTGTCTAAGGCAATCCAAGCTTGACACATGATTTCTGGAGGTCTGGGCATTGTCTGAGTGGAGTGTTGATTGTATGTCTCCTGGAGGCTTCTGTTTAAATAACTGCCAGAGCAGGATGACTCAGCAGCCGGAGGATGAGATGCTCTTGATCTGCCTCCCTCTTTAAGTGACAAATCATATTGCCCTGGGTGTCTATGGCAATCTCTGATATGACACTCCTTCCTGCCAGCCCATCAGCCAGGGTGGCAAGTCACAGTTACTAATCTGGAGACTGACCAAAATTGCTGACAGGCATGATTCCATGCTCTAAGTGTGGAGAATGATCTTTAAAATGAACTCTTATCAATAGATTTTTGTTTCTTTTTCTTTTATTTTTTATTTTTTATTTATTTATTTTTTTTGAGACCGGTCTCACTTTGTAGCCAGGCTGGAGTGTAGTGGTGCGATCTCGGCTCACTGCAACCTCCACCTCCCGGGTTCAAGTGATGCTGCTGCCTCAGCCTCCCGAGTAGCTGGGACTACAGGCGCATGTCACCATGCCCAGCTAATTTTTGCAATTTTAGTAGAGACGTGGTTTCACCATGTTGCCCAGGCTTCTCCTAAACTCCTTACTTCAGGTGATCCACCCACCTCAGCCTCCCAAAGTGCTGGGATTACAGGCGTGAGCTACCACGCCTGGCCTAGATTTTGTTTCTGAGACTGAGTCTCACTCTGTTGCCCAGGCTGGAGTGCAGTGGTGTGATCTTGGCTCAATGCAACCTCTGCCTCTTGAGTTCAAGCGATTCCCTTGCTTCAGCTTCCTGGGTACCTGGGATTACAGGCACCCACCACCACACCAGGCTATTTGTATTTTTAGTAAAAACGGACTTTCGCCATGTTGGCCAGGCTGGTCTCAAACTGCTGCCCTCAAGTGATCCGCTCGCCTCGGCCTCCGAAAGTGCTGGGATTCTAGGTGTGAGCCATGGCACTCAGCCTTGTTTCTGAAATTTAGAGACTGATTTTACATTTCTAGTCTGTCTCCGTATGAAAGACTCTATGTCGTCTTCAGGATAAAGTCTAAATTCAGTATCCTGACCATTAGAGTCCTATAGGAACTTATCTATACCTACCTTCCTAGAAGAATAGAATCTTAATTTGTTTTGCTTTTTCTCCTACTTGATATTGGCTTATTTCTGTTTGTTTCTTTGTTTTTGTTCCTGGCAGATAAATGGTGACAAGACAAAGCTTTAAGAACATGGCCTAGAGGCCAGGTGTGGTGGCTCACTCCTATAATCCCAGTACTTTAGGAGGCTGAGGCATGCAGATCACTTGAGGTCAGGAGTTGGAGACTAGCCTGACCTAATATGGTGAAACCCTATCTCTACAAAAAATCCAGGTGTGTTGGTGCACTCCTGTAATCCCAGCTACTCGGAGGCTGAGGCAGTAGAATCGCTTGAACCTGGGAGACGGAGGTTGCAGAGAGCCCAGAACACCCCACTGCACTCTAGCCTGGGTGACAGAGGGAGACTGCTTCTGAAAGGAGAAGAAAGGGAAGGGGAAGGGGAAGAAGGGGAAGGGGAAGAAGCGGTAAAGGAAGGGGGAAAAAAGAAAAGAGAAAAGTGGCCTAGGAGGAAATCCTACCTAGTAGCTATTTCCTGAGAATTGCAGAAGTTACCATTATTAAAATGTAGTAGGCTGGGTATGGTGGCTCACACCTATAATTCTAGCACTTTGGGAGGCCGAGGTGGGAAGATCTCTTGAGCTCAGGAGTTTAAGACCAGCTCAGGCAAGAGTGACACCTCTGTCCTTACAAAAATATCAAAAAATTAGCTGGACATGGTGGTGTACACCTGTGTTCCCAGCTATTTGGGAGGCTGAGGCTAGAGGGTGACTTAAGCCCAGGAGATGGAGGCTGTGGTGAGCCATGATCATACCGCTGCACTCCAGCCTGGGTGACAGAAAGAGACCCTATCTCAATATAAATAAATAAATAAATAAATAATTTAGTAGCACAGCACTTTCATGTTGGCCATTAAAAAGCAGTATTCTCTAGATTTTTTTGTTTGACAAATGTTGGTCGACTTTCAAGTAGGGATTCAAGGATAGCTTAGATACAAGAATCAAAAACTATCCCTGTAGGAACAGAAAACTTAAATTTGTGACTCGGACTAGCTGCTCTGTGCTACGCCTGAAATGAGCTAAATAGGTTTCTAACTTTTTCGTTTGTTTGAGACAGAGTCTCGCTCTGTCATTCAGGCTGGAATGCAGTGGCACGATCTCGGCTCACTGACTCCCAGGTTCAAGCGATTCTCCTGCCTCAGTCTCCCGAGTAGCTGGGATTACAGGTGCATACTGCCACACCTGGCTAATTTTGTATACTTTTTGGTAGACATGGGGGTTTCACCATGTTGGCCAGGCTGGCCACTTCTGACCTCAAGTGATCTGCCTGCCTTGGTTTCCCAAAGTGCTGGGATTACAGGCTTGTACCACCACACCCAGCTGGTCTCTAGCATATTTTTAAGCATTATAAATGCTTTAATTTGTCTGCAGGGATGATTCAAATTTCAGGTTATGTTTTTGCAACCCCTGGTTCAGATCAAGGGAATGACCATCCACACTACCCACAACCCCACTATTCACCTCTACACCATCCTTCCTACTCACCGCAAACCATTCTCTAACAGGAATTTCCTCGGCTACATCAGTATTGTCTCTGGCGAACAAGGACTTTGGGTCACACGTTTTGTGTTTCCTCGGAGTTTAGTTCAGTGGGTCCTGTCCATGCTGTGGTGCTTAACACCGTTGATTTGATTTGACTTTGAAAGAAGAGCTCTCGGCCGGGCGCGGTGGCTCAAGCCTGTAATCCCAGCACTTTGGGAGGCCGAGATGGGCGGATCACGAGTTCAGGAGATCGAGACCATCCTGGCTAACACGGTGAAACCCCGTCTGTACTAAAATACAAAAAAAATTAGCCGGGCGAGGTGGCGGGCGCCTGTACTCCCAGCTACTCGGGAGGCTGAGGCAGGAGAATGTCGTGAACCCGGGAGGCGGAGCTTGCAGTGAGCTGAGATCCGGCCACCGCACTCCAGCCTGGGTGACAGAGCGAGACTCCGTCTCAAAAAAAAAAAAAAAAAAAAAAAAAAAAAAAAGAGAAGAGCTCTCCACTTACCTCCAATCTCTGCAGATTCCACTCAAGGATAATTGTGAATTATGGTTTTTTTATTTACCCCCCAGAGTTTTCATTGTTAGCCTAATTATTATTTGCAATATTAATTTCTTTTGGCAGGCAGTAGCAATTTTACAAATCTCTTTTGGAGCCCAGAGAGAAGTGTTTCCACTTGAGATAAATGTTTGGGTAACAACAATGAAGAGAAAATATTCAGACTTTTTGTGATTCTAATTCACTTGCAAGTTTTACTTTTTCTGCTTTGAGATTTTCTGTAGCTATGAGTCCTTAGGAAATCCACTTTGGTTTCCTTATAATAATTTTAAACAGTATTTTAAAATGAAACAAAGTAAAACAACATGTTGTTTCATCAGTTTATTGTAGACATGTAAAAATACATATATAAGACCAAGCGCAGTGGCTCACACCATTACACTCCAGTCTGGACAATAGAGTGAGACTCCATTTCAAAACAAACAAACAAACAACAAACCGTAGATAAGCACACAGAAGAAACTCTGAAACATCTATAATCTCACAACCAAGCAATAATAATGGTAGATATTCTGGAGTACACACACTTTACAAAGTTGTTTGTTTGTTTGTTTTTGGAGTTGGAGGTGAGGAGGGGTTGAGAAGGTGAAGTTGGAGGTGAGGTCTTTGTTGTTGTTGTTGTTGCTGTTGTTGTTTGAAGCAGGGTCTCACTCTGTGGCCCAGGCTGGAGTGCAGGCCGCTATCTGGGTTCACTGCAGCCTCGTCCTTCTTGGGCTCAAGTGATCCTCCCATTTCAGCCTCCTGAGTAGCTGAGTAGCTGGGACTACAGGTGTGTGCCACCACGTTCAGCTGAAATTTTTTTTTTTCTTGTATTTTGTAGAGATGGGGTTTCATAATGTTGCCTAGGCTGGTCTTGAATTCCTGAGCTCAAGCGATCTGCCCGCCCCAGCTTCCCAAAGTGCTGGCATTACAGGAGTGTGTCACTGTGCCCAGCCATTAGAGTTTTACCTTGTGTAAGGACTACTGATCATGCTAGTTTGTTACCTACTTTTCAGATTTAATAATAGATGGCATACCCTTTTCTATAGTGATTTAATTGCTCTAACAATTTTTTTTTGCTGTAACAATTTATTCTTTTATGGCCTCATAATATATTTAACCAAACCTTATATTTCCCATTACTATATAATGCTACAAAGACACTTTTGTAAATGAATATTTATCTGAATATCCTATTCAACCCTAAAGGTAGGCTTCTTGAATTGAATGTCATGATATTTCTGAAGCTTTTTTTTTTTTTTTTTTAGTAGATGGTGGCCGGGCACTGTGGCTCCTACCTATAATCCCAGCAGTTTAGGAGGCCAAGCGGGGCAGATTACTTGAAGTCAGCAGTTTGAGACCAGCCTGGCCAATATGACAAAACTCCATCTCTACTAACAATATGGAGAAAAAAAAAAGATCATAACATTTATCTTTAGAAAATTTGTATCAACTTGGCCGTGATACAAATGTGATACAACTTGGCCGTGATACAACTTGGCTGTGAGCACAATGGCTCACTCCTGTAATCCCAGCACTTTGGAGGCTGAAGCCGGCGGATCACATGAGGTTGGGAGTTGAAGACCAGCCTGACCAACATAGAGAAACCCTGTCTCTACTAAAAATACAAAAATTAACCACGTGTGGTGGCGCATGCCTGTAATCCCAGCTGCTCGGGAGGCTGAGGCAGAAAAGTTTCTTGAACTGGGGAGGCAGAGGTTGTGGTGAGCTGAGATCGTGCCATTGCACTCTAACCTGGGCAACAAGGGCGAAATTCCATCTCAAAAAAAAAAAAAAAAATTTGGATCAACATATACTACTATGAGTGCTACAGATTTTTAGACTCACCATGATAATCTCTCTCTGCACCAAATACCATGTGTGTCTGTGTGTGTGTGAATTAGCAAATATTTATTGTGCACCTCCTAAGTTCTAGGCACAGGAAGAGTGAACAAGGTAGATAACTTACTTTTATTTTTAAATTTTTAATTAATTAATTACTTGTTTTTGAGACAAGTTCTGGCTCTGTCACCCAGACTGGAGTGCAACCTCTGCCTGCCAAGTTCAATCAATTCTCGGGCCTCGGTCTCCCAAGTAGCTGAGACTACAGACGCCCGCCACCACACCCGGTTAATTTTTGTATTTTTAGTAGAAATGGAGTTTCCCCATGTTGTCTAGACTGATCTCAAACTCCTGACCACAAGTAATCAGCGCGCCTTGGCCTCCCAAAGTACTGGGATTACAGGTATGAGCCACCGTGCCTGGCCTATTTTTATTTTTTTATTTTAAGACTAGTCAAGTGCACTAGTGAGAAGCGGGGAAAAGTAGAACAGAGAACTTGAATCTTATTGATGGAATTGTGCAATGAACAAATTATCTAATTTCAGGCTGAGTTATATGCTATGAAGAAGAGTAAAGCAGTATGTGTATGCATTTGTGTGAAACTGCATTGGGGAGTGGGTTATCATTTTTTTTTAATTTTTAAAATAATGTACTATTTTTATTTTATTTTATCTCAACAGTTTTTGAGAAACAAGTGGTTTTTGGTTACATGGATAAGTTCTTTAGTGGTGATTTCTGAGATTTTGGTGCACCCATCACCTGAGCACTGTGCACTGTACCCAATGTGTAGTCTTTTATTTCTCACCTCCCTCCCACCCTTCCCCCCAAGTCCCCAAAGTTCATCATATCATTCTTATGCCTTTGCATACTCATAGCTTACCTCCCACTTAGGCGTGAGAACATATGATGTTTAGTTTTCCATTCCTGAGTTCCTTCACTTAGAATAATCATCTCCAGTTCCATCTAGGTTGCTGTGAATGCCATTATTTTATTCCTTTTTATGGTTGAGTAGTATTCCGTGATGTATATATACCACATTTTCTTTGTCCAGTCATTGGTTTATAGGCATTTTGGCTGATTCTACATCTTTGCAATTGTGACTTATGCTGCTATAAACACATGTGTACAAGTGTCTTTTTTATATAATGACTTATTTTCCTTTGGGTAGATACCTAGTAGTGGGATTGCTGGATCAAATGGTAGTTCTACTTAGTTCTTTAAGGAACTGCTTTCCATAGTGGTTGTACTAGTTTACATCCCCACCAGCAGTGTAAAAATGTTCCCTTTTCACCACATCCCATCCAGGTCAACATTTTCTTTTCTTTCTTTTTTTTTTTTTTTTTTTTACAGATAGGGTCTCACTTTGTTGGCCATGCTGGTCTCAAACTCCTGAGTTCAAGTGATCTGCCCACCTTAGCCTCCCAAAGTGCTGGGATTAGGGGCATGAGCCACCACACCTGGCCCAACATCTATTATTTATGTTTATTTTTATTTATTTTTATTTTATTTTATTTGAGACGGAGTTTTGCTCTTGTAGCCCAGGCTGGAGTGCAATGGCGCCATCTCAGCTCACCGCAACTTCTGCCTCCCAGGTTCAAGCAATTCTCCTGCCTCAGCCCCCGAGTAACTGGGATTACAAGCATGAGTCACCACGCCTGGGTAATTGTGTGTTTTTAGTAGAGACGGAATTTCTCCATGTTGGTCAGGCTGGTCTCGAACTCTTGACCTCAGGTGATCCACCCTCTTTGGCCTCCCAAAGTGTTGAGATTACAGGTATGAGCCACCAAGCCCAGCCTCTTTTTTTTTTTATTTTTAAATTATGGCTATTTTTACGGGAGTAAGGTGGTATACCATTGTGGTTTTAATTTGCATTTCTCTGTAATTAGTGAGGTTGCGCATTTTTTTCATTTTTTTCAGATGTTTGTCGGCCATTTATAGATCTTCTTTTTTTTGTTTTTTTGAGACGGAGTTTTGCTTTTGTTACCCAGGCCGGAGTGCAATGGCATGATGTCAGCTCACCACAACCTCCGCCTCCCGGGTTCAAGCAATTCTCCTGTCTCAGCCCCCCGAGTAGCTGGGACTACAGGCATGCACCACCACGCTGGGCTAATTTTGTGTTTTTAGAAGAAGCAGGGTCTTTCCATGTTGGTCAGGCTGGTCTCGAACTCCCAATCTGAGGTGACCTACCCACCTTGGCCTCCCAAAGTACTGGGATTACAGGCATGAGCCACCATGCCCAGCCAGCCATTTATATATCTTCTTTTGGGAATTGTCTATTCATGTCCTGTGCCCACTTTTTGATAGGATTATTTGTTTTTTCTTGCTGGTTAGTTTGAGTTCTTTACAGAGTCTGGATATTAGTCCTTGGTGGAATGCATAGTTTGTGAAGATTTTCTCCCACTCTGGATTGTCTGTTTACTCTGTTATTTCTTTTGCTGTGCAGAAGCCTTTTAGTTTAATTAGTTCTCATCTATTTATCTTTGTTTTTATTGTTGCATTTGCTTTTGGGTTCTTAGTTATGAACTTTTGCCTAAGCCAATGTCTAGAAAAGCTTTTCTGATGTTCTTTTCTAGAATTTGTATGGTTTCAGATCTTAGACTTAAGTCTTCAATCCATCTTAATTTTTGCATAAGGTGAGAGATGAGAATTCAGTTTCATTCTTCTACACGGGGCATGACAATTATCTCAGCATCACTTATTGAATGGGATGTCCTTTCCCCACTTAGTTTTTGTTTGCTTTGTCGAAGATCAGTTGGCTGTAAGTATTTGGCTTTATTTCTGGGTTCTCTATTCCATTCCATTGGTCTACATGCCTATTTTTAGGGTATCACTATTTTAGATAGATGGTCAGGGAAGCCCAGTATAAGCATGCAGTATCAGAATAGAAACTATTTCTAAAACTAACACCTTTTTTTTTTTTTTTTTTTTTTTTTGAGACGGAGTCTCGCTCTGTCACCCAGGTTGGAATGTAGTGGCGCGATCTCGGCTCACTGCAAGCTCAGCCTCCTGGGTTCACGCCATTCTCCTGCCTCAGCCTCCTGAGTAGCTGGGACTACAGGCGCCCACTACCACGCCTGGCTAAATTTTTTGTACTTTTAGTAGAGACGGGTTTTCACTGTGTTAGCCAGGATAGTCTCGATCTCCTGACCTTGTGATCCGCCCACCTTGGCCTCCCAAAGTGCTGGGATTACAGGCGTGAGCCACCGCGCCCGGCCAACTAACACTTTTTTATTTCAGAAACCTTTGAATTAGAACAAGTGCATAGAGGAAATAAAAGTTCCCTAATTAAATAATATTTAACCCTAGCAATTTGGTTTATCTTTAATGTGTTCAGTTTTTGTTTTCCTATACACATATTGATATATTCTTAGAATATTGCTGGTCCAGGTGCAATGGCTCATACCTGTAATCCCAGCACATTGAAAGGGAGGCTGAGGTGGGTGGATTGGCTGACCTCAGGAGTTTGAGACCAGCCTGGCAGCATAGTGAGACCCTATCTCTCTCTCTCTCTCTTTTTTTTTTTTTAGATGGAGTCTTGCTCTGTCGCCCACGCTGGAGTGCAGTGACTCGATCTCGGTTCAATGCAACCTCCTTCTCCCAAGTTCAAGCGATTCTCCCACCTCAGCCTCTCAGGTAGCTGAGACTACAGGTATGTGCCACTACACCCAGCTAATTTTTGTAATTTTTAGTAGAGATGGGGTTTTGCCATGGTGGCCAGGCTGGTCTTGAATGCCTGACCTCAGGTGATCCGCCCACCTTGGCTCCCCAAAGTGGTGGGATTACAGGCATGAGTCACCGCTCCTGGCCAAGACTCCATCTCTACTAAAAATACAAAAAAATAACCTGGCCTGGTGGCAGGCGCCTGTGGTCCCACCTTCTTGTGAAGCTGAGGTGGGAGGATAGCTTGAGCCCGGAAGGCAGGGGTTTAGGGAGCTGAAATCATGGCACTGCCCTCCAGAGTGAGACCCCATCTCAAAAAAAAAAAAAAAAAGATACTATTGAGCATACTGTGCATATGCTCAGCATATGTGCACCATAGTAGCCATCATCATTTTTTCCGGCCAGTGGATCTAGTGAGGAGGCTCTGTGCTTGGAAACTTAAGGTTTTGTTTTCTGGGCTAATATGTGGGTTGAAATTGTTACAATTGCAGCAGTCCTCTGTAATTTGGTTTAAAATATTCACTTTCCTCCTTCTCCTAAAGAGGCGGAGTGGGATATATACTTTTTTTTGTTTTGTTTTGTTTTTTATTTTTTGATATGTAGTCTTGCTCTGTCACCCAGGCTGGAGTGCAGTGGCACAATCTTAGTGCTCACTGCAACCTCCACCTCCTGGGTTCAAAGAATTCTCCTGCCTCAGCCTCCCATGTAGCTGGGACTACAGGCGCACTCAATCACGCCCGGCTAATTTTTGTATTTTTGGTAGAGAAGGGTGTTTCAACACGTTGGCCAGGCTGGTCTCAGACACCTGACCTCAGGTGATCCGCCTACTTCCACCTCCCAAAGTGCTGGAGTTACAGGCGTGAGCCACCTGGCCAGGCCAAGTTTATTTATTTTCTTTAATAAGTGGGTTAAAATGTATTCCCTTGGGTGAAAGTATATGTGCAACATTTTAGATATCACTGGAGAAACCACAGAAGACCACAGGATAGGGACTAGGCATTAATAGTGTTGAGATGAACACTACCAGTAGGAAAAGAACTTGCCAAAGCAATCTTGCAAATTCTTGGAGAATATCCTGCCACCTCTGGAAAAAAGGGAAAAAAGCCACAGTCAATTCTGTTTCTGTCAGATGTCTAAATAGCACCTTTCTCTTCCACAGATTTGCAAAACTAGGGGTCTTTTTTGACATTTTTCTTTTGTGTAGTCCTTATCCCAGTGCATCAGCAAGTCCTGCTGCTCTACCTTCAAATTAAAGCCTGACTCCAACTACCTCTCATCACTTCTGTGGTTACCACCAGGGTGCACAGCACCTTTGTGTCACCTGATTATTGAAATCGCTTCTTTAAAAAAAAATTTTTGTTAATAGATTAATATTTTCTTTATTTTCTTCTTTCTTTTTCTTTTCTTTTTTTTTTTTTTTTGGAGACGGATTCTCCCTCTGTCGCCCAGGCTGGAGTGCAGTGGCGCGGTCTTGCCTCGCTGCAAGCTCCATCTCCCGGGTTCCCGTCATTCTCCTGCCTCAGCCTCCCAAGTAGCTGGGACTATAGGTGCCCGCCACCATGCCCGGCTAATTTTTGTATTTTTAGTAGAGATGGAGGTTTTGCCATATTGGTCAGGCTGGTCTCAAACTCCTGACTTGTCATCTGCCCACCTTGGCCTCCCAAAGTGCTGGGATTACAGGCGTGACCCACCGTGCCTGGCCCATTTTGTTTATTTTTAAATTTTTAAAATAATTTATTTCTATTTTTATTGTCTTTTCCCACACATTCTGGAGATTATTGCAATGAAATCTTTTTTTTTTTTTTTTTTTTTTTTGAGAATCTGGCTGCAGCACTGCTAGATTCTAATTGGCCTGCTTTTGTGCTTGCCTCCTCTCTCCAACCCTCATCCCAGGCCCCACACGTCCCTCTCCCATCAGTAATCTTGTCCTCACAAAACATCAAGGGTAACTATATCTACCTATCAGTTAAGGTATAGACAGGAAAGAGATGCCCACACAAACTGACTAATTTCAAGACAGTTTAATAAAAGAACAATTTACAAAGGTAAGGACAGATTTGAGGGAAATAAAAAAGGAATAGAGCAGTATCCCAGAGTGCAGGCAGTGGTTACAGGGAATGTAGACAGAGAAATAGCCAGGCCTTGGATGGAAGCTCTTTGATTTCTTTCCGACAGTCCAACCTCTCTTCCCCTCACCCCTGGCACAGGGCAAGGGGAGGAGAATAAAGAGTGGATCTGGAGGGGTAAAAATAAGAAACTCTTCTAAAATGTAAATCAGAGATTTTTATTCCTTTTTCTGAATCCCCTAATGTATGCCCATCTCAGAGTTTAGAGGGATATATACCTTTTCTCTTCTTATGGTTTTCTTTTTTCTTTTGAGACGGAGCCTCACTCTTGTTGCCCAGGCTGGAGTGCAATGGCGCAATCTCGCGTCACTGCAACCTCCGCCTCCCGGGTTCAAGCGATCCTCGTGCCTCAGCTGCCCAAGAAACTGTGACCACAGGCGCCCACGACCACGCTCAGCTAATTTTTTGTGTTTCTGGTAGTGATAGGGTTTCACCATGTTGCCCAGGCTGGTCTCAAACTCCTAAGCTCAAGCGATCCGCCCGCCTCAGCCTTCCCAAAGTGCTGGGATTACAGGTGTGAGCCACGGCGCCTGGCTGCCTTCAACTTTATTCAGAGCAATGTGCTCATTAAAATACAAAGTTCTGGCCCGGCGTGGTAGCGCTAGCCTTTGGTCCCAGCTGCTCGGGAGGCTAAGGCACGAGGATTGCTTGAAGCCGGGAGGTGGAGGTTTGCAGTGAACCGAGATCCCACCACTGCACTCCAGCCTGGGCGACAAAGCCAGACCCTGTCTTAAAAATAAGTAAAGAAGGAACGAAAGAAAAAATAATAATAAAATAAAATAAAATAAAATAAAATAAAATAAAATAAAAAAGAAAAAGAAAGTACTTCTCATAGCCTACAAAGCTCTTCCTGGTATGATCCCAGCGCCTTCTGTCCTCGTCTCTGGCCTCACTCCTGCTCCCTTTCTGGTCATGTTGGCCTTCCTGCTCTTGTTTGGTCACGTCAGGCATACTCCCTCCCCTGTCCTTTGCACATGCTGTTCCCTCTGCCTGGATGGCTCTTCCTCTACATAACCACATGATCTGGTGCTTCGCTTCTGTCAGGTATCTTTTTACCTTCACAGAGAGGATTTTCCCATCCACCTACAGAAAACGAACACATCTCTGTCTTTGTCTATTTCCCTTCCCCAATTTCTTTTTATTATTTATTTATTTATTTATTTATTTATTTATTTATTTTTGAGGCAGAGTCTCGCTCTGTCACCCAGGCTGGAGTGCAGTGGTGTGATCTCAGCTCACTTCAACCTCCACCTCCCCGGTTCAAGAGATTCTCCTGCCTAGCCTCCCAGGTAGCTGGGACTACAAGTGCGTGCCACCATGCCCAGCTCTTTTTTTTAATAGAGATGGGTCTTCACCATGTTAGCCAGGATGGTCTTGATCTCCTGACCTCGTGGTCCCCCGCCTTGGCCTCCCAAAGTGCTGGGATTACAGGCGTGAGCCAGTGCACCCAGCCCCCAGTTTCATTTTTCTTCCTATCACTCATCACCACCACATATACATAAATGTGTTCCATTTTCCTCCTTGTCTAACACAGGGGAAACACTTTATCTGCTTGCTCTGTTGACAATGACTGTGATGATGCACGTATACTTGTATCATGCTTATTTGTTAGCCAGACAAGGTTCTAAATGTTTTACAATGATTAACTCATTTAATATTATATCACATCACCTCATATCAACCTTCTAAGGTAAGAACTGTTATCATCTATACTTTCTAGATAAAGAAACTGAGTCACAGAGAGATTACAAAATCTGCCCAAGGTCACAGAGCTAGTAAGGGGTGGAGTAGATATTTAAACAGAGTCAGATTGTATCCTTGATGAGAATTACAAACTGGAACGGAGCAACGACTTGGTTTTGTTCATGTTCTACCCTCAGGGCATAGAATAGTGCCTAGCACTTAGTTTAAATGAATGAATAAATGAAAGAATGTTATCTGTTTCTTAGAATTGTTTTGAAGATTAAAAATAGTTATTCATGTAAAGGGCTTAAATCAGTCCATGGCATATAGTCAGAGCTCAATACAGGTTAAGAAAAAACAGAACTTCTGGTTTAACCTTGGGCTGTATCAATACCTTCTCTCTTTATGTTCTGAACAGTAATTAGATATCGTAATGGGTTCTCAACTTAAAATTTGAAGAATAGTTCTCAAGCTATGCTCAAATCTATCAAATGTATAATTGCTGGACTCTGAAATGGACTAATGTCTTCAGTGCTAAAATCAAATAATGGGATTTTTCTCAACTCTCAGAAAACATCAAACAAGTGAATAGGATTTTCTAAATTTTAGGTGTTTCTCCCATATATTTTTCTTAAAACATCAACTACTGCATCTTATCTGTTGGGTACAAAAGTGAGTGAATAAGTAGCAAATACTAACAGGAAAAGATGGAAAGAGGCCTAGATGGAAATAAGAAAGCAGCCATGGTTTATTTATAAATATAAGATCAAGGCAATGTGATTTACAAAACCAACATTGAATATTCTTGAAAAAGAAATTAAATAAATGCATAAATATTTGTTTATCTGTCTAGGTATCTCCATTTAGATTTAGATATGTAGATACATCTTTCTGTACTAAATCAGAGTTTTTGGGATTGAAATAAATACATCCATATTTTATCATAACACAAGGAGCACCTTTAATTTCAGGATATTCTGCTTCCTGAACAAGTTAAATAACCATTGAACTAGGAAAGCAAAAACAAAAAGTAAAAACCTGGCAAACTCAGTGTTAGAGATTTCCCGCTGGCTCCCTCTCCACTTAAAACAGGAAACCCACAAGAACTTTAGCAGAACTGTATTTGCAGTGTAACTTTGGTCTGAAGTTTCTTCTCCACCCAAATGGAACTCAATCAAATATCTGGATTGCCAAGAAGTATAGTTCTATAATTTTATTTTATTTTATTTTTTGAGATGGAGTCTCGCTTTGTTGCCCAGGCTGGAGTGCAGTGGCATGATCTCAGCTCACGGCAACCTCCACCTCCTGGGTTCAAGCGATTCTCCTTCCTCAGCCTCCCCAGTAACTGGGATTATAGGCGCACGCCACCATGCCTGGCTAATTTTTGTATTTTTAATAGAGATGGGGTTTCACCATGTTGGCCAGGCTGGTCTTGAACTCCTGACTCCGTGATCTGCCTGCCTTGGCCTCCCAAAGTGCTGGGATTACAGGCATGAGCCACCGCACCTGGCCTAGTTACATAATGGTATTCAAAGACTGTAAAGATAACTCACATAGACCATTAATTTTTTAAGTATAACTATCAAAAAAATTATAATTTTTGTGTTTAATTTATAACTGTTATAAAAGAAAAAGCAACATACATTTTTCAGAAGTTATTCAGAAGCCTACTGTTATCTTGCTTAATTATTTTTGCAAAGTGATAGTCTTAATCCAGGCACTGGATGGCAAGAAAAATTTGCACCTTGAGAGTAAAAATGTGAAAATCACATGTCATTTGAAGGGCCTAATTTTACTTTTGGAAAGGGCATTGAACTGTAGCTATTTTCATTAGTGGGCACTGACTGTGCAAATTCCCACTTCAGTAGAGCTTTGCTATTGCCCCCAAACCATGCCCTTCGTGTAAATATTAGTGCAATTTCTACTGCAAGCAAAAATCACGGGGATATTAACCAGATCTCCTTGAACAGTTTCACTGAGTTCCCCCTGGCTGTAATGAATCTCCCCTAGCAGTCAGCTGAAACATGTTTATTTAAACTATTTAAACATTCACTTGGTGCAAGATAGAGGAGCAGCAGCAGCAGCAGCAGCATGTTCAACGGCAATTTTCTTAGCAAAAAAGGGAGAAATACACATATGCTTTTATAATAACTCCTTCTTACTTTACAGTAAGGTGATACGTCCCAAATCTAAAAAAGGGAAAGATATAAAATTTTCCTCAAAAATCACTTTTCAAAGAAACCAAAAAGCAAACAAATAAAACTCCCAAAACTTGGAATGTCCTCGTTCACTAGTTTTCCTTTCCTCTTCAGTGTTGGAATTTCATGTCTTTCCATTGTATCTTTCCTGTTGGTAAATCCCCTTAGATTTTAAAAAAAAAAAAAAAAAAAAAGTTTCTTCCTTAGGCTATGCTATTGAAACCAGTCTAGTTTCACCTGTAAGATCTAGGCAGCCATGGGAGTAATTTCTTCTTCTAACAGAATGAGTCTCTCTAGCTCAAAGAATCAACCTGGCTTTCACAAGCAAGCCACAAAAAAACGTTATCAGGCCTATGGATCAGTCTGAGACCTGCTCTATCTTCCTGGAACGGTTTCCACATCTGGTAAGAAGTGCATAATATGCTTCAGAAAAATGTATGTAGAGATGGAGCTGGAGGACTCCCTGTTTAAAATGTGGATTAATGGAAAAAAATCGCAAGGAACCATGTATTGTGATCACAAGATACAGCTGATCCTCACAGGTGCCCAGCCTCGTGAAAGACACAACTCAGCTTCTGTTGCATTTTATTTTATTTTCTAAAATATTTGTTGTTTTGTATTCCCGGTAGAATGACTATTCTGTTGCATTTTAAACACATCTGGTCACATTACACAGTAAAATAAATAATTTCCATACCTCTGTTCCAGTTGCCTTATATATTTGTGGTTCATACATGAACTAGCCCGTTTTGTGGTGCCTCAACTTTGCCTAGAATGTAACACAAATGTAAACCTCAATGTATCTGAAAAACTAATGCTTATATTTCATTTTTTCCTATATCTCCATTCATTATAACCGATAACGTTTTCTATAGTTATGTAAAAATAATCTTTATGTTTCTACACAGAATGTAAAAGAATTAAAGATTGCATTTCTTTTTTTTTTTTCTTTTGAGATGGAGTTTCACTCGTCACCCAGGCTGGAGTGCAATGGCACCATCTCGGCTCACGGCAACCTCCACCTCCCGGGTTCAAGCAATTCTCCTGCCTCAGCCTCCCAAGTAGCTGGGATTACAGGCATGTGCCACCACGCCTGGCTAATTTTTTAATTTTAGTAGAGACAAGGTTTCTCCATGTTGGTCAGGCTGGTCTCGAACTCCCGACCTCAGGTGATCTTCCCACCTCCGCCTCCCAAAGTGCTGGGATTACAGGCGTGAGCCACTGCGCCTGGCCAGAAGATTGCACTTCTAAAACTAAAGTTGAAATATTTAGTTTACCATGTAATTAAAAGTTACAAATAATTGTAGCAAGTTAGGAAATTGCACTTGTAGCATGTAATTGTTACTGACAATAAATGCAAAGGTTTATAAAATTCAATTGCTATTCTAATACTTGGACCTCATCAGCCAGTCATAAGCCAACCTCTAGAAAATTTTCAACACAAACACATGTTCTGCATTTATGTACCCTGAATCTCAATCATAAGGTATATTTTAAATTCTAAACTCAAGAATAGTCTCAATGTATTTATTTATTTGTTTGTTTATTTATTTATTTATTTATTTATTTATTTATTTATTTATTTTGAGATGGAGTCTTGCTTTATCACCCAACTGCAGTGCAGTGGCATGATCTCAGCTCACTGCAACCTCTGCCTCCCAGGTTCAAGCAATTCTCCTGCCTCAGCTGCCTGAGTAGCTGGGATTACAGGCACCCGCGACCATGCCCTGCTAATTTTTGTATTTTTAGTAGAGATAGGGTTTCACCATGTTGGCCAGGCTGGTCTCGAACTCCTGACCTCAGGTGATCTGCCTGAGACAGCCTCCCAAAGTATTGGGGTTACAGGCGTGAGTCACTGAGCCCGGCCATCAATTTTTCAATAATGACAATGAGGTTGGCCAGAACCACTAAGTCTATTTCACATTTATTTATTTATTTATTTATTTATTTATTTATTTTTGAGACAGGGTCTCACTCTGTCACTGACTGCAGCCTCGACCATCTGGGCTGAAGCCATCCTCCCACCTCAGCCTCCTGAGTAGCTGGGACTACAGGTGCATGCTGCCTCACCAGCTTATTTTTAATTTTTGTAGAGACTGAGATCTTGCTATTCTGCCCAGGCTGGTCTTGAACTCCTGGACACAAGCCATCCTCCCACCTCAGCCTCCCAAGCTGTGAGATTACAGGCTACTTCACTTTTAGAGTTTAAGATGGTTGCTACTGCCTTCATTATATCTCATTGACTTTATGAATCCAGTTCATAAAAATTTTACAGTGAAGAACACAGTTTAACATATGTGCTGGTATCCTCAAGTTTGTAGGTGAAAATGAGGACAGAAAGAAAAACAAGTGTACCGAAAAATTTATGGGTGAATGAGTTCTCTATTTTCACCCCTCACAATCTACCATGAAGTCCTGCCTGTTCTACATTAAAGATCTACTTCTCACTTTTTTTTTTTTTTTTTTTTTGAGACGGAGTCTCGCTCTGTCGCCCAGGCCGGATCTCAGCTCACTGCAAGCTCCGCCTCCCGGGTTTACGTCATTCTCCTGCCTCAGCCTCCCTAGTAGCTGGGACTACAGGTGCCCGCCACTCAGCCAACGGCATTCCAGAGTTAACCTGAAGATCCAGTTCAGGTCATGATGGAAGCTGTTTTAGACATACCTCATTATACTCCTCCAGCATCAACATCAATACAGCCCTTCAGTTTGATAAGACACATTTACAATCTATTCTCTCTGAAGCCTGCTACATGGAGGCTTCATCTGCATGATAAAACTTTGGTCTCCACAACCCCTTATCTTAACCCAGACATTCCTTTCTAGTGATAATAACTCTTTCAATCAATTGCCAATCAGAACATATTATAATCTTCCTATGACGTGGAAGCCCCTCCTCCCTTTGAGTTTTCCCGCCCTTACAGATCCAACTAATGTAAATCTTACCTGTATTGATTGATGTTTTATGTGTCCCTAAAATGTATAAAAGCAAGCCGTACCCCAATAACCTTGGGCACATGTCAGAACCTCCCGAGGCTGTGCGATGAATGCATCCTTAACCTTGGCAACATAAACTTTCCAAATTGACTGAGACCTGCCTCAGATGCTTTTGGGTTCGGATCTTTAAACAGAAAAACATATAAAACAAGGTTATGTATTGATCAGTTGACAAAAACATTGTTACCAAGGGCTGTAGCAACCTAATCTTGTATTTTTCCTAAGGAGCAATGCGTCAGTATTCACTAATTCAGTGTTTGTGGAGACTTTACATAACATAACTGCCACGAATAATGAGAATCAACTCATTGGAGACTTGCTTTAAAAACACTTGCAAGAGGCCAGGCACAGTGGCTTACACCTGCAATCCCAGCACTTTGGGATGCCGAGGTGGGTTAATCTCTTGAGATCAGAAGTTCAAAATAATCTGGGCAACATTGTGGAACCCAGTCTCTACAAAAAATACAAA
This sequence comes from Macaca mulatta, assembly GCF_049350105.2. Lineage (NCBI taxonomy): Eukaryota > Metazoa > Chordata > Mammalia > Primates > Cercopithecidae > Macaca > Macaca mulatta. Next base: position 97,712,076 of record NC_133411.1, read on the forward strand.
AATTAGCTGGGTGTGGTGGTGCACACCTATAGTCCCAGTTACTTGGGAGGCTGAGGTGGAAGGATCAGATGGCTTGAGTCTGGGAGGTGGAGGTTGCAGTGAGCAGTAATTGCACACTGCACCCCAGCCTGGGTGACAGAGTGAGAGCCTATCTCAAAAAAACAGAAAAACAAAACCAACCCACTTGCACTTTAGTTGATTTTTTTTTTTTTTTTTTTTTTTGAGATGGAGTCTTACTCTGTCACCCAGGCTGGAGTGCAGTGGCGTGATCTAGGCTCACTGCAGTCTCCACCTCTTGGGTTCCAGTGATTCTCCTGCCTCAGCCTCCTGGGTAGCTGGGATTACAGATGTGCACCACCATGCCAGCTAAAATTTGTATTTTTAGTAGAGACAAGGTTTCACCATGTTGGCCAGGCTGGTCTCAAACTCCTGGCCTCATGTGATCCACTTGCCTCAGCCTCCCAAAGTGCTGGGATTACAGGCGTGAGCCACCACGCCCAGCCTTTTTTTTTTTTTTTTTTTGAGCTAGGGTCTCACTATGTTGCCTAGTCTGTGTTCTCCCACTCCTGGGCTCAAGTGATCCTCCCACCTCAACCTCCCAATTAGTTAGGACTACAGGTGTACACCGCCATGGCTAGCTTCTTTAGTGAAATTCCATACAAACAAGAACACTGGGATATTCAGAGTAACTTTATTCTTATTAATACCAGAAGTACCAACCTAGGTCTATATTTGACCTGTAACCTAGCAAATGCTAATATAGATCCAAGGACAAATCTAATTTATGCCACTCTAACTAGGGTTTTTCTGGTTTTGTTTAGGTCAACCTGGTACGTGGTGAAATCAAATGTAAACATACTGTACAAAAGCATAGATTTATTTCCAAATATATGACTTAGAAGACATTTTGGAAAAAAAGATTTTTTTTTTCTTTAAACAGGGAAGCATTCTTTCTCTCAGTCAAACTCACATCCAGGACAAGACATTAAAGAAGAGTTGCCTTAAAGGGAGAGAGGCTGTCACAAATGCTCTCCCCATGAGCCTGCGGGTATATGGATAGTCCTTGCCACTGGTTAGTAGTTTGTGTAAAGGTATTGAATGCAATTATGGAGACACCTTGGGAGCAAAGAGGTAAAAACATCAATAATTATTGCCTGAACATCTCTCACATGATTAACTTTGGCAGAGAATTGGGTACAGGCATGTGATAATTGGCATCGTGTGGTGGTTCATGCCTATAATCCCAGCATTTTGAGAGGCCGAGGCAGGTGGATTGCTTGAGCTCCCAGCTTGGGCAAATGTGGTGAAACTCTACACAATTAGGTGAATTTTTTTTTCATACACATATACATGTGTGTGTGTGTGTGTATATATATATATATATTTTTTTTTTTTAATGTGTGTGTGTGTGTTTTCTTACCTAAGAGTTAAGTGAATTTTGATTTGGGAGAAAGGTCAGGAAAAAATCTAGACCAGAGCAGTAGTTCTTAAATGTGGAAGACATTTAAGAATCATAGGCATTAGGAGACATACGTAATGTAAATGATGAGTTAACGGGTACGGCACACCAACATGGCACATGTATACATGTGTAACAAACCTGCATGTTGTGCACATGTACCATAGAACTTAAAATACAATAAATTTAAAAAAAATCATAGGCTAGGCAAGGTGACTTACGCCTGTAATCCCAGCACTTTGGGAGGCCAAGGTGGGTGGATCACAAGGTCAGGAGATCAAGACCATCCTGGCCAACATGGCAAAACCTCGTCTCTACTAAAAATCAAAAAATTAGCTGTGTGTGGTGGCGTGCGCCTGTAATCCCACCTACTCAGGAGGCTGAGGCAGGAGAATCACTTGAACCCAGGAGGCGGAGATTGCAGTGAGCTGAGATTGCACCACTGCACTCCAGCCTGGCAACAGAGCGAGACTCTCTCAAAAAAAAAAAAAAAAAATCATGCCAGAATCGAACTAAAATGCAAATGCCCAGTCCCACCTCCAGAGATTCTTACTCAGTAAGAATAGCTGCAGTCCCAGAAATACACATTTTCACAAGTGCCCCAGAAACCCTGATGTAGATTGTCCTAGACCACATTGAGGTGCTGATGGGATGGGCAGCCAGCTTCCAGTAACTGGAGCGCCTGCTGATAGTCCTTCCTGCCACTTACTCTGATGCAGGTCTATGCTGTGTTCTGAGGACATAATGCATAGATGGAGTGACTCTGGAAGAAGAAAACTTGCAAGGATGTGCTGAGCAATCTGGAAATATGACAGGTCCTGAAAATAAAATTTGTCCATGTATACATTTTCCCATAACTCTTCCTGTTCTTTTGGGCACCTAGAGCCACTATTTTCTGAAGAAAATAAACAGACAGTATGTTGCTATTGTGTTGGAATGAGGCCTTTCACAATTAAAGTGGTGATAATCATTGTTTCTAAATTTATATTTTAATGTTAGTGATTCATAGGGAAAGAAATTTTAGTCTTATCTGCATGCCAAAGAATAAATTTGTCCAATAGTAATACATTTCATATGCTTTCGTGGAGAATTTTCTGACTTTAAAAGCCAACTGCATTCATTTCTCAGGGTCACTATGACCACTTTTTCATTCATTCATTCAACAAATATGTATCAGCCCAGTGCGGTGGCTCATGCCTGTAATCCCAGAACTTTGGGAGGCCGAGGCAGGCGGATCACCTGAGTAGTCAGTAGTTCAAGACCACCCTGGTCAACGTGGTGAAACCCTGTCTCTACTAAAAATACAAAAATTAGCTGGGTGTGGTGGTGCACACCTGTAATCTCAGCTACTTGGGAGGCTGAGGCAGGAGAATCGCTTGAACCTGGGAAGCAGGGGTTTTAGTGAGCCAAGATGGAGCCACTGCACTCCAGCCTGGGCAACAGAGCGAGAGTCCATCTCAAAAATTTAAATAAATAAATAAATAAATAAATAAACCAACACAAATATGTATGGCACTTGAGATACCTTAGCGTTCACAAACTTGAATACTAATAAAGACAGAAAATAAATATAATGAATAAGAAATACAATAAATTACATGTTATACAGTGTTAATGCTATGGGAAAATATACAAGGAGAGAGAAAGAAGAAAGAAATGAGGCTCAGTAAAGACTAGTACAGTACCAGTTTATATATATATATATATATTTTTTGAGACAAGATCTTCCTCTGTCGCCCAGACTGGAGGGCAGTGATGCGATCTTAGCTCACTGCATCCTCCGCTTCCCAGATTCAAGTGATTCTCCTGACTCAGCCTCCCAAGTAGCTGGGATTACAGGCACGTGTCACCATGCCAGCTAATTTTTGTATTTTTAGTAGAGATGGGGTTTTACCATGTTGGCCAGACTGGTCTCAAATTCCTGACCTCAAGTGATCTGCCCACCTTGGCCTCCCAAAGTGCTGGGATTACAGGTGTGAGCCACCTCAGCCAGCCCAAAATTTAAAATAGAGTTTTTAGGGTAGGCCTGTCATTTGAATAAAGACTCATAGAGAGTGAGGAGACAGGGTATGCAATATTCCAAGTAGAGGAAGTGGCCTGTGCAAAAGCTCTAAGGCAGCAAACCTGCATGGAATATTTGAAAAAGTGCCAATAGTCAGGTGTAGCCAGAATGCCATGTGCAGGGAGGAGGTCACCACAGTGATGGTGATAAGGGAGGAAGTGCCGAGAGAAGAGGGCCTCATACACCATTGTAACAAATTTGGCTTTCACTCTGAAAAAAATAGGGAGGCACTATTGTCAGAAGACACGTGACTTGATCCAGCTTTTCATTTTATTTTATTTATTTATTTAGTTAGTTAGTTATTTTTTTTGAGACAGAGTTTTACTCTGTTGCCTAGGCTGAGTGCAGTGGCACGATCTTGGCTCACTGCAACCTCCGTCTCCTGGGTTCAAGCAATTCTCCTGCCTCAGCCTCCTGAGTAACTGGGACTATAGGCATGCACCACTACGCTCAGCTGATTTTTATATTTTTAGTAGAGATGGGGTTTCACCATGTTGGCCAGGCTGGTCTTGAACTCCTGACCTCAAGTGATCCTCCCGCCTTGGCCTTCCAAAGTGCTGGGATTACAGATGTGAGCCATCGCACCTGGCCCTGGCTTTTCATTTTAAGTGATATCTCTGACTACTGTGTTGCGAATAAATTGTTAAAGGGGCAAGGGTGAAAGCAGAGATAATGTCTGGAGGTCAGTGCAATAATGCAATGTCAAGGTGACAGTGACAAAGACCAGGATGGTAGTTGTGAAGATGGTGAGAAATGGTTGGAGTCTGGGTATATTCTGAAAGCAGAGCAATTTAAGTTTCCTGACAAGTTGGATACGGGATGTAAGAGAATGACAGAATTCAAGGATGCTTCTTTGAACTGAGCAAACCAAGTACAGAGGTGGCATTCACTGAGATTGTCATTCTTTGTTTTACCTAACACTGTACTGTATTCAAAAGCCAACCAGTCAGTATGAACTTAATCATGCTGAGGCATGAATGCACATTGCTTAGCCTCTGGAATGGATAGCTTTCAGAGGTAAATTGCCTGTTTTCTAATCCTGGCTCACTGCCTACTGGCTGTATTACTTAACCTCTTAAACTTGAGCAAGTTACTTAACTTCTCTGAGCCTCAGATTCCTTCCCTGTGAAATGGGGATAATAATAGTACTATCCTGTGGTGTTGATAATGTTCAGGGAACTGATATATGAAAGAACTTAAAAACAGAACCTGGAATATATTTCAGCTAACAGTATGATTAAAATAGTAGATGAGAAGAGATTGCTAATTTTTTTTCCCGTATTCCATTAGAGTTGGTTTTCCCCCTTTTCTTTCCAGAATGAGTCACTTGGTGGCTTTTAATTAGGGAGTTGCAAACATTTATGGGAACTTTAGATAAAAGGTAAGTATTATTTTCTTTTGTCTGTCAGATGATTGTTAAAGATGGACAAGATCGTGCCACTGCACTCAGCCTAGGTGACAGAGCAAAACTCTGTCTGAAAAAATAAATAAATAAATAAAATGAAATGAAAACAAAAGAAAAAAAACACTTGGTCATATGAGAGGAAATGTATACACACTCAAACATTAAAGATTAAAAGCAATTATTCTCAGATTTATGCTTAATGGTGTTAACGATGTTAGAATGAATAAAGAAAGCAAATTTCAAAAAAATAAAAGAGAACTTAGATATCATGTGACTCAATCCTTTCTTTATTCATTTTACATTATTATGTAATCTGGATGCCAGTGCCTGTCACCTGTTTGGAGGCAACTAGACCTCTAATATTTAAATAACTCGTGCCTTTTTTACAATACAGTGGAAACTCAGCATCTATCCCAGTAATCCTCGAGGGGCTAACATTTTAGTCATTCTACTCCAATTTGCTGTTATTTGTTGGCATCTCAGGCTCTGCCCTCTCTGATGCCTTTTTTCCATCCTGTTCCCAACATTTATTTATTTATTTAGAGACAGAGTCTCGCTCTGTCACCCAGGCTGGAGTGTAGTGGTCCGATCTTGGCTCACTGCAATCTCCGCCTCCCAGGTTCAAGTGATTCTTGTACCTCAGCCTCTTGATTAGCTGGAAACACAGACATGCACTACCATGCCTGGCTAATTTTTAAAGTTTTAGTAGAGATGGGGTTTTGCTATGTTGGCCAGGCTGGTCTCAAACTCCTGACCTCAAGTGACCCACTGGCCTCAGCCTCCCAAAGTACTGGGATGACAGGCCTGAGCCACCGCACCAGGCCTCATGTACGCAACACTGGACACAACCTAAATCACTCCCATTTCACAAAGCACCACTAATACAAGGTCAAGGGTGTAAGTTTGACTGGGATTTGTATTAACTGTAAAGGGTTGCGGAGCTGCACAGTACGGGAAAAAAGTTCAAAATCATTACAATGACTCTACTAAAGTCTACTAATTAGTCCCTGTCATAAAGAATTTCTGTATCTCCTTAATAGATCACTTCCAGTTATATTTTTGCTACAGGTCTCTCCTCCCCAGCCACCTCCCATTCCCAAGCCTTCTAATTCTTATTTTATTATGCAAAGCAGTTTAACAGTTTAAACTCTTCCTACCTATGCTTCTCAGTGTCTCATCTTTAATAGCAAGCAGATTCATTAAGGTATATTGATAAATGTAAGTGACATTTACTCCAATACATGTCACTGCGAATAGCAACTGTACTCCAGCCTGGGCAATGTAGCAAGACCCCATCTCTAAAAAAAATAAAATAAAATAAAATATATTTTTAAAAAAGAAAAGCACAGAGATAAGAGAACTTAGAGCAGACTCGCCTTATCTAGTGATGATGGGTTAAGGAAGGCTTACTGGAATTAAGATAGATGTGAATGATAAGAAAATAAAGAGGCGACTGGGCATGGTGGCTCATGCCTGTAATCTCAGAACTCTGGGAGGCTGAGGCGGGTAGATCACTTGAGGTCAGGAGTTCGAGACCAGCCTGGCCAACATGGTGAAACCCAGTCTCTACTAAAAACACAAAAATTGGCCAGACATGATGGCGGGTGCCTGTAATCACAACTACTCGGGAAGCTGAGGCACCAGAATTGCTTGAACCTGGGAGGTGGAGGTTGCAGCGAGCTGAGATCACGCCACTACACTCTAGCCTGGGTGACAAGAGCCAAACTCAGCCTCAAAAACAAAAACAAAACGAACAAAGAAGATATAGAGGAGTCAGACAAAGCTATTGAGTAACTTAAAGAAAGCCAGTATGGCTCCAGGGTATTGGTGTGAGGCTGCAGAGAGAGGCAGGCGGGCAATCCTACAGAGTCTCGTAAGATAGGAAGCTTATCATGATCTAGACTAGCAATGGGAAACCCCGACTCCAGCGGCTCTAGCAGAGAAAGGACTAGAGAAGGCAGAAGTAGAAACAGGGAGGCCAGTGGAGAGACTATTGGAGAAGTCCAGGTAAGAATTTACAGCAGCACAGTTGAGGGTTCCAGCAGTGCACATGGCAGAAAGGGTTTGTGCGGAATTATTTTCTCTCCCGGTGCACTAAATTATGTCCCAAGGGCTCTGGGGCACATTGCATATTTCAAATAAAAAGAAACAAAGCGATTTCTGCATCAAGGTTTCTCAGCCTTGGCACTATTGACATTTTGGATGGGATGTATCTTTGCTGTGCTGTGCATTGTGGGATGTTTAGTAGCTTCACTGATTTCTACCCTCGGGTGCCCATAGCAGCTCCCACCCCCAGTATGACAACCAAAAATGTGTTCTAGACATTACAAAATGTTCCCTGGGCCTGGGAGTACAGAGTGAGGAGGGCAAAATTGCCCCTCTTGAGAATCACCGTTCTATAGGGACATAGATATTCATTTGTTTGAAATTATCTGAGACAGCCGGGTGTGGTGGCTCACGCCTGTAATCCCAGCACTTTAGGAGGCTGAGGTGAGAGGATCACTTGCCTGGGAGTTAGAAACCAGCCTGGGCACCAGGGTGAGATGCCATCTCTACAAAACATGTTAAAAAAAATTAGCCAGGCATGGTCGCTTGTGACTATGGTCTCAGCTAATAGGGAGGCTTAGGCAGGAAGATAGCTTCAGCCAGGACTGCCAAGTTACAGTAAGCTATGAGCACACCACTGAACTTCAACCTGGATGACAGAGCGAGAAATGATCTCTCTGTCTCTCTCTTTTTGAGACAGAGTCTCGTTCTGTCACCCAGGCTGGAGTGCAGTGGCCTGATCTCAGCTCACTACAGCCTCCACCTCCCGGATTCAAGCGATTCTCCTGCCACAGTCTCCCAAATAGCTGGGATTACAGGTGCATGCCACCATGCCCTGCTAATATTTATTTATTTATTTATTTATTTGAGACAGAGTCTCACTCTGTCACCCAAGCTGGAGTGCAGTGGCCTGATCTCAATTCACTAGAGCCTCCACCTCCCAGGTTCAAGCGATTCTCCCACCACAGTCTCTCAAGTAACTGGGATTACAGATGCTTGCCACCATGCCTGGCTAATATTTATTTATTTATTTGAGACAGGGTCTCACTCTGTCACCCAGGCTAGAGTGAAGTGGCATGATCTTGGCTCACTGCAACCTCTAACTCCTGGATTCTCCTGCCTCAGCCTCCCAGGCAGCTGGGAATACAGGCATGCACCACCATGCCTGGCTAATTTTTGTATTTTTTAGTAGAGACGGGGTTTCAGCATGTTGCCCAGGCTGGTCTTCAATTCCTGACCTCAAGTGATCCGCCCACCTCGGCCTCCTAAAGTGCTGAAATTACAGGTGTGAGTCACCATGTCCAGCCGAGAGAGTTTTTTTTTTTTCCTCTTAAAAAAAATTACCAGATACATGTTAACAATTAAAATTTCTAGAATGGCTTCTCTGAAAATAACTGAGATGAAAATTAAGACAACAGGAATGTTTTTGAAAGGATTCTATAATGAAATTAAGGTTTATATGGGTAATAAGGAAAAAAGAAGCTGAATTGAAAAGGGGGTTTTGTCCATTTATTCAATCTTATGTTTCATTATGTCAAACTAGGTGTTGTACAAGTCTTATGTTATTATAGGAAAAAAATACCAAAATAAACCCCTTTTTTGGCCTCAACCTTTATAAGAAGATGTTTCTCAAGGTTTTCTTCTTTCAGATCTGGCATGATCTCACAGAATGACTGAGATGTACTCCTGATTATTTACATAACATTTCCTTAAGAGGAATCAGGCACATTGCAAAGGCAGATGCAGAGAGTAACTTAGAAGAGTTTTGGCTGATAGTTGTTTTTTCCTCTTCTTGATCGATCATAGGGTCTGAATATTTCAGATTCACACAAAAAATAATTTAGGTTTAAGAGTATTAGAGGCTCCATTTAAGCCTTCATTATTTAAAACTGGCAAAAAAAAGTTGTGTTGAATAAATTACTATCTGAAAATCTCTAAATTTGACTAGCTGCTGAGATCACATTGGGAAAGAAATCTGGCCCTATGTTAGTTTTTTTAAATAGTCATAACTTGTTTTTAAAAGGGGAAAATTAAATTAGTGTGAGGATTTTAATATCTTTGGTCTTATTGGAAGCAGATCTGCTAGTATTGTTGTAGAATGTAAAACTTTTTCTTTTCCCCACCCCTCTCCTTTCATCCCCAAGCCCCAGCTCTCTTCCCAATCCACACTCAGTACAACCCATAAACCGTCAGTCTGGCAGCCACTCTCAAAGGTCTCATGGCAGGAAAAGTTCTCTTGGATTTTATCTTTTCCTCCTATAGACATGTTCATCTGAATGATCTGTGATTTAGTTTCCAAATCATTATTTGCAGATAAGTGGACTTTAAAATACTTGTTTTTAATTTAAAGCATTGTAGTCCAAAAACTTTTTGTAGGTGTGGAGACAGAGTCTTGCTATGTTGCCCAGGCTATGGGCAACCACTGTGAGTGCAGTGGTACCATCATAGCTCACTGCAGCCTTGAGCTCCTGGCCTTAAGCAATCCTCCCACTTCAACATCCTAAAGTATTGGGATTACAGGTGTGAGCCACTGCATCTGGTGAGAAGGCACTGCATTCTGAATGTGTAAGTATAATCTTTGATAGGCTCCACTTCAGCGTGGGCACACAGTATTTTCTGTATTGTTTCAGACTTTTCTTCTAGGACCTTTTTTTTTTCTTTTTCTTTTTTTTTTGAGATGGAGTCTTGCTCTGTCACCCAGGCTGGAGTGCAGTGGTGGGATCTTGGCTCACTGCAACTTCAGCCTCCCTGGTTCAAGCAATTCTCCTTGCCTAGGCCTCCCGAGTAGCCAGGATTACAGGTACCTGCCACCATGCCCAGCTAATTTTTGTATTTTTAGTACAGATGGGGTTTTGCTATGTTGGCCAGGTTGGTCTTGAACTCCCGACCTCAGGGGATCCACCCACCTCGGCTTTCCAAAGTGCTGGGATTACAAGCATGAGCCACCGTACCCAGTCAGCACAAATTAAATACATAAATGCTGTATCTGCTAACAGGTCTACAACCCGTCTACCTCCAATAAATGACTATTTTAACTGGCCTTAAAAGTCTTGAGATGGACAACTGATCCTGGAATGTTTTTCATATCTGTTACTTCATATCCCCAGGGCATTTTAGAAGGTGACTATGTGTTCTTTAAAAATGTGGCTATTGGTCGGGCAAGGTGGCTCACACCTGTAATCCCTACACTTTGGGAGGCCAAGGCTGGTGGACCACTTGAGGTTAGGAGTTTTAGACTACCCTGACCAACATGGTGAAACCCCATCTCTATTAAAAATACAAAAAAAAAAAAAAAATTGGTGGCAGGCACCTTTAATCCCCTTTACTCTGGAGACTGAGGAAGGAGAATCACTTGAACTCGGGAGGTGGAGGTTGCAATGAACTGAGATCGCACCGCTGCACTCCAGCCTGGGTGACAGAGCAAGACTCCATTTCAAATAAATAAATAAATAAATAAATAAATAAATAAAAATGTGGCTATCATAGTATAGTGGATAAAGAATAGGCAACTCCCTGAGTGTGACTTTTGGAAAAGTCCTATGCTTGTTTAGGCCTTACCTTCCCATCTGTAGTGAAGATGATAACCATACCTACCCGCATCCATGAGCATGCTTTTCACTTAGTTCTCTACTGGCCTCCCTCATGGTTTTCAAATGTGTGCTACTGTTTCTGGCATCACATGCAGACAGAACAACATTCAGTGCAAGAAGATAGGTTTTCTTCCTTTTATTTTACTTTAAGGGAGAGAGAACATTTCCCAGATGTCTCATGGTTCACTGGCCAGAACTGATTTGTGTCCTCTTCCTTAAGCAGTCACTGGCAAGGGGAGAGGGTTTATTTGATTGTCTTTCTCTCTCTCTTTTTTTTTTTGAGACAGAGTCTCAGTCTGTCACTAGGCTGGAGTGCAATGGCGCGATCTTGGCTCACTGCAACCTCCACCTCCTGGGTGCAAGCAGTTCTTCTGCCTCAGCCTCCCAAGTAGCTGGGACTAAAGGTGCATGCCACCATGCTCAGCTGATTTCTGTATTTTAGTAGAGACAGGGGGTTTCACCATGTTGGCCAGGATGGTCTCAATCTCTCAACCTCGTCATCCACCTGTATCAGCCTCCCAAAGTGCTGGGATTACAGGCGGGAGCCACTGCGCCTGGCCTTGATTACCCAGGATTCACCCTCAAGTCAGCTTTGAGGGATGGATGCCATGAATAAATTAGAAATTCTGTCAGCATATAAGTGATAATTGTAAACCGGGCCACGCAATCGTTTTGCTATACTATCTTACAGGATTATTAGAAAACTAAATGCTTTAACTCCTGCCAAGTACTTAGTAATGATGATCATGGCACTTGCTGTGTGCAATACATTGTCCTTTACACATACAGCTTTACATGTACGGCAATCCTTAGAAACATCCCATTAGCTATGTGTTTATTATTATTGTTGTTTTTCTTTTTTAGAGATGAGGTCTCACTGAGTGGCCTAGGCTGCAGTGCAGTGGTTACTCACAGGCACGATCATAGGGCATGGAAGCTTTAAACTCTGTATTAGTCCATTTTCATGCTGCTGATGAAGATATATCCGAGACTGAGTAATTTATACAAGAAAAACATTTTTTTGTTGGTTTTTTTTTTTTGTTTTTTTTTTGAGAGGGAGTCTCGCTCTGTCGCCAGGCTGGAGTGCAGTGGTGCAATCTGGGAACACTGCAATCTCCGCCTCCTGGGTTCAAGCGATTCTCCTGCTTCAACCTCCCGAGTAGCTGGGATTACAGGCACGCACCACCACACCCAGCTAATTTTTTTGTATTTTTAGTAGAGATGAGGTTTCACCATGTTGGCCAGGATGGTCTTAATCTCCTGACCCTGTGATTCACCCACCTCAGCCTCCCAAAGTGCTGGGATTACAGGTGTGAGCCACTGTGCCCAGGAAAAAGGGTGTAATGAACTGACAGTTCCACATGGCTGAGGAGGCCTCACAATCATGGTGGAAGGCAAGAAAGAGCAAGTCACAGCTTTCGTGGACAGCCAGCAGGCAAAGAGAGAGCTTTTGCAGGGAAACTCCCATGTTTAAAACCATCAGATCTCGTGAGACTTATTCACTACCATAAGAATAGCACGGGAAAGACCTGTGCCTGTGATTCAATCACCTCCCACTGGGTTCCTCCCATAACACAAGGGAATTCAAGATGAGATTTAGGTGGGAACACAGTTAAACCAGATCATTCCATCCTTGGCCCCTCCCAAATCTCTTTTCGTCATATTTCAAAACCAATCATGTCTTACCAACAGTCCCCCCAAAGTCTTAACTCATTTCAACATTAACTCAAATTTCGTGTCCTTTGTAGGGACATGGATAAAGCTAGAAACCTTCATTCTCAGAAACTCTCGCAAGAACAGAAAACCAAACACCACATGTTCTCACTCATAGGTGGGAATTGAACAATGAGATCACTTGGACACAGGAAGGGGAACATCACACACCAGGGCCTGTTGTGGGGTGGGGGAAGGGGGGAGGGATAGCATTAGGAGATATACCTAATGTAAATGATGAGTTAATGGGTGCAGCACAGCAACATGGCACATGTATACATATGTAACAAACCTGCACATTGTGCACATGTACCCTAGAACATAAAGTATACATTAAAAAAAAAAAAAGTCCACAGTTCAAAGTCTCATCTGAGACAAGGCAAGTCTCTTCTGCCTATAAGCCTGTAAAATCAAAAGCAAGTTAGTTACTTCCTAGATATAATGGGGGTACAGGCATAGGGTAAATACAGCTGTTCCAAATGGGAGAGATTGGCCAAAACAAAGGGGCTACAGGCCCCATGCAAGTCTGAAATCCATCAGGGAAGTCAAATCTTAAAGCTCCAAAATGATCTCCTTTGACTCCATGTCTCACATCTGAGTCACTCTGATGCAAGAGGTATGTTCCCATGGTCTTGGGCAGCTTTGCCCCTGTGACTTTGCAGGGGATAGCCTCCCTCCTGGCTGCTTTCACAGGCTGGCAATGAGTGTCTGTGGCTTTTCCAGGCACACAGTGCAAGCTGTTGGTGGATCTACCATTCTGGAGTCTGGAGGATGGTGGCCCCCTTCTCACAGCTCCACTAGGCAGTGCCCTAGTAGGTACTGTATGTGGGGGCTCTGACCCTACATTTTTCTTCTACACTGCCCTAGCGGAGGTTCTCCATGAAGGTCCTGCCCCTGCAGCAAACTTCTGCCTGGGCATCCAGGCGTTTCCATACATCGTCTGAAATCTAGGTGGAGGTTCCCAAACCCCAATTTGTGACTTCTGTGTACTCGCAGGCTTAACATCACATGGAAACTGCCAAGGCTTGGGGCTTGCACCCTCTGAAGCCACAGCCCAAGCACTTTGTTGGCCCCTTTCAACCACGGCTGGAGTGGTTGGGACGCAGGGCACCAAGTCCCTAAGCTGCACACAGCACAAGGACCCTGGGCCTGGCCCACAAAATCACTTTTTCCTCGTAGGCCTTTGGGCCTATGATGGCAGGGGCTGCCGTGAAGACCTCTGACATGCCTTGGAGACATTTTCCCCATTGTCTTGGGATTAACCTTAAGCTCCTTATTACTTATGCACATTTCTGCAGCCAGCTTGAATTTCTCCTCAGAAAATGGAATTTTCTTTTTTATCACATTGTCTGACTGCAAATTTTCCAAACTTTTATGCTCTGCTTCCCTTATAAAACTGAATGCCTTTAACAGCACCCAAGTCACCTCTTGAATGCTTTGCTGCTTAGAAATTTCTTCTGCCAGATACTCTAAATCATCTCTTTCAAGTTAAAAGTTCCACAAATCTCTAGGGCAGGGGAAAAATGCTACCAGTCTTTGCTAAAACATAACAAGAGTCACTTTTGCTCCAGTTCCCAACAAGTTCCTCAACTCCATCTGAGGCCACCTCAGCCTGGACTTTATTGTCCATATTCTTTTTTTTTTTTTTTTTTTGAGACGGAGTCTCGCTCTGTCGCCCAGGCTGGAGTGCAGTGGCCGGATCTCAGCTCACTGCAAGCTCCGCCTCTCGGGTTCACGCCATTCTCCTGCCTCAGCCTCCCGAGTAGCTGGGACTACAGGCGCCCACCACCTTGCCTGGCTAGTTTTTTGTATTTTTTAGGAGAGACGGAGTTTCACTGGGTTAGCCAGGATGGTCTTGATCTCCTGACCTCATGATCCGCCTGTCTCGGCCTCCCAAAGTGCTGGGATTACAGGCTTGAGCCACCGTGCCCGGCCTTATTGTCCATATTCTATCAGCATTTTGGACAAAGCCATTCAACTAGTCTTTGGGAAGTTCCAAACTTTCCCACATTTTCCTGTCTTCTGAGCCCTCCAAACTGTTTCAGCCTCTGCCAGTTACCCAGTTCCAAAATCGCTTCCACATTTTTGTGTATCTTTTCAGCAGCACACCACCCTACTCGTACCAATTTACTGTATTAGTTCATTTTCACGCTGCTGATAGACATACCAAAGACTGGGTAATTTATATAGGAAAAAAGGTCTAATGGACTTACAGTTCCATGTGGCTGGGGAGCCGTCACAAATCATGGTAGACGGCAAGGAGGAGCAACTCACATCTTACCAGGATGGTGGCAGGCAGAGAGAGAGTTTGTGCAGGGAAACTCTCATTTTTAAAAGCATCAGATTTCATGAGATGTATTCACTATCACGAGAACAGCATGGAAAAGACCAGCTCCCGTGATTCAATCAACTCCCACTGGGTTCCTCCCACAGCACATGGGAATTCAAGATGAGATTTGGGTGGGGACACAGTCAAACCATACAAACTGCTTGGCTCAAATGATCCTCCTGCCTCAGTTCCCCCAGTAATTGGACTACAGATGTGCACTGCCACACCTGTCTATGTTATTATCTTAGTTTCACAGATAAAAAAGCTGTGGCCACAGACAGGTTAAGTAACTTGCCCAAGGTTTCAAGTTTGTAACTGGCTAAACTGTGGTTAGAACCCTGACAATCTGCCTCTGGAAGCTACACACTTAACTCATGTTCTGGTCCTGGAGCAAATGTGCTTAACCATACTCCTGATGTTATCATTTGAATTTGTCCCCTGAAAAATTCAGGTGTTGAAACTTAATGAACAATGTCATGGTATTAAGAGGTAGGGCCTTTAAGGGGTGGTTATGTCACAAGGGCTTCTCCCTCCTGAATGCAATTAGGCTCTTTTAAGGGAGGCTTCACACAGCATTTTCTTGTGAAGGACATGGTGTAAGGACATGGTGCTCCTCTCCTCTGGAGGATACAGCAACAAGGTGTCATCTTGGAAACAGAAAGCAGCCCTCACCAGACAACCGCACCTGCCAACACCTTGATCTTGAACTTCCCGAACTTCAAAATTAAACTTTTGTTTTTCAAAAATTACCCAGTCTGTGGTGTTCTGTTATAGCAGCACAAATGAACTAAGACACCTGGCAGATAGTAAGTACTCGGCCCCTGTTAGCTGTTGTTATAATCTCTGCTGGCCTGTTTCTCAGGCAATGTTTACAAGATCTTTCTTCTTTTTCTCTCTGTCCTCTGAAGACATGGAAAGACATTCACATTAAAAAAAAAAAAAAAAAAAAAAAGTGGGCTGGGTTCATGGCTCACATATGTAATTGCAGAATTTGAGAAGCTGAGGTAGGACGACTGATTCAAACCAAAGTCGAGATCAGCCTGGGCAACACAGGGAGACCCGTCTTTACAAAAAATAAAAAAAAAATTAGCCAGGCATGGTGGTATGTGCCTGTGGTCCAAGCTACTCAGGAGTCTGAGGTAGAAGAATCGTCACAATTCACTTAGACAGAACCTGCCTTGTCACTGAGGCACTTAAATTGATGACCTCTGGGCTACATCGCAGTTTAAAATTTTTTCTCACAGATCTTAATTAATCTGTTGGAGCCCAGGAGGTTGAGGCTGTAGTGAACCATGATCACACTATTGCACTACAGTCTTAGGGAACAGAGAGAGACCCTATCTCTAAAGAAAAAATTAAATTAAATTAAATAATTAAATGAAAAAAGTAATAGAAAGGGTTTGAACATAAATTTAAAAGAAGTGTTTTGCAAACTCTATATCATAAGTTTTTTTTTTTTTTTTTTTTTTTTTTTTGGAGACAGAGTCTCACTTCATTGCCCAGGCTGGAGTGCAGTGATGTGATGATCTTGACTCACTGCAACCTCTGTCTCCCTGGTTCAAGTGATTCTCATGCCTCAGCCTCCTGAGTAACTGGGATTACAGGTGCAGGCCACCACACCTAGCTAATTTTTGTATTTTTGGTAGAAACAGGGTCTTGCCATGTTGTCTAGGCTTGTCTATATCATAAGCTATTAATGAGCCATAAAACCTATTTAGTGAGTCATGACCAACATTTAAAAAATAAAATATAACATCATAGAATAGGATAAAACAGTGGGACTGAATAAAAAACATCAGCGTACACTCATATAATGCAAAAAGTTTCATCTTTTGAAATTTTTGTCTCAATTATACATGTACATTTATATATGTATTCTAGCTTGCCAAGTAAAATGTAGTGGTGGTCAAAAAAGCTTGAAAAATCTGCTCCAAAATCTTGCTGCTCAAATTGTGAACCAGCAACATCATGTCTGGGAGCTGCTTGGACAATGCTAATCTCAGGCTCCACCCAGACCCGCTTGAATGAGAAACTGCATTTGACAAAATCCTCAGATGATTTTCCTTTGCATACTGAAGGTAGGGCTGGTCATTACCTGTTAATTCCACGTGCCCCCACAGGGTGTTCTCCAGGTGCTGGGCGAAGAGGAGAAGTGATCATAGGTGCAAAATGATGCCCTGGTGATCCCTCTGATCCTCAGGCTCCTTTAGGATGACTTCGTTAAAGGAAAATTCTGAGAACATGGCTCATTGGCTCACTGACTTCCTTTTTTCTTCTTTCCTTTTCTGTCCTGAAAATGATTTTTTTTTTCTGATCTCTCTTTCTCAAAACACACACACACACACACACACACACACACACACACACACACACACACATTTCCAGCTTTTGAAAAAAGTTGAAAAAATCCAGCAACACAAGCTGATGTTTCTAGAGGGCACCAATCAGCTGGAATTGAGTAGCCCCTGTGTACACTGGACAGATCCCAAATCCCCTGTTCTACCCCCTGCACACAATTCACTTAGACAGAACCTACCTCGTCATTGAAGGCATTTAAATTGATGACCTCTAGGCTACATCATCCCAGTTTTAAACTTTTTCCTCATAGATCTTCATTAATCTGCAGTAATTAGATCCTCTTTGGATTTGCTCACTCAAAATGATTTGTTTTTTAAATTAAACTTCTCTGAGCTACTCAGGAGGCTGAGGCAGGAGGATTGCTCTAGCCTAGGAATTCAAGGCTGTAGTGCACTATGATCATGACTGTGAATAGCCACTGCACTCTAACCTGGGCAACATAGAAAGACCTTTTCTGTAACAAAAGAAAACGAAACGAAACAGAACAAAAAAAAAACAGGTGCACTTGGTCTTGCAAGTCATCTGCTTGGCCTTCTTCCAAGTGTACTTTCCTTCCTTTCATTACTGCTCTAAAGATTTTAATAAACTTTCATTCCTGCTCTGAAACTTGCCTCGGTCTCACCTTCTGCCTTATGCCCCTTAGTCGAATTCTTTCTTCTGAGGAGGCAAGAATTGAGGTTGCTGCAGATCCATATGGATAACTACCACCAGTAACATATTTGATGCCACATGACTCTGGCACACTTTAGCATTGTTATCTAGTAAATTTCCTTCTTGCCTAAGCCACTTTGAGTCTTGCCTTCAGTTGCTTGCAGCCAGAAACATCCTTCTTATATAAAAAGTGGTTAAGAGATCTCTATACCTTGCCTTCTTCACCTGGAGGCATCTGACCGCCATGCACGGATTTTCTTCTTTTTTTTCTCTCTCTTTTCTGCCTACTAACCAACTCCCAGAACAATTCCTCTTGGCCATAAGTGACTCTGTTCCTCCTGGCTGATTTCTCAGCACACCCTGACAAGTGGCTCATGGGGTGGGAAGGACTTTAGGGTTCATATTGAGTAGCTCTGAGGCACTAATGGCCCTCTTGGACAGGGTTAAAGCCTAAACTGTGCAATGTCTGGGGCTTCCTCTGCTTTTTCAACTAAAATCTGCTGCTTCCCAAAAACCTGCATCACCCATTCTCTTTTCTCTGTATGTGTTCAAAATTTATTTAAACACACACACATATGGCCGGGTGCGGTGGCTCACACCTGTAATCCCAGCACTTTGGGAGTCCAAGGTGGGTAGATCACCTGAGGTCAAGAGTTCGAGACCAGCCTGGCCAATATGTTGAAACCCCGTCTCTATTAAAAATACAAAAATTAGCCGGGCAAGGTGGTGGGAGCCTGTAGTCCCAGCTACTTGGGAAGCTGAGACAGGAGAATCTCTTGAACCCAGGAAGTGGGGTTGCAGTGAGCCGAGATCGTGCCACTGCACTCCAGCCTCAGAGACAGAGCAAGACTCCGTCTCAAACAAACAAAAAAACCACACATAACACACACGGACGAAAACAAACAAACAAACAAATAAACACCTTCTGATCCTTGAGTCAGCAAGAATTTAACTAAAGTGTGTTATTCCAACTATAACAAAAATATATCCCCCTGGGCCTCCTGTCATTTGTAATTGGCTTCCATTTATTACATTGTGAGCTCCCACTCTGCTTCTAAGGCCTTTTTTTTCAGTGATCTTACAATCATTTCTCAACTCCTTTTAGTGGAGTTTTGATCTTCTTCCGTATACTCCCTTGCAGTGTCTCCTCAAATGTTCATCCTGTTGTTCCATTTAGTCTATCAGAGACTTTAGTTTGTTGATCCAAGAGGATAAATTAATGTACGTTCCAGTTTAATGTGCTCCAGAGTAAAGTGCCTCAGGCTATGAGATGGACTAGCAATTAGCAGAGATAGAATACTTGAGAGGACATACAAATGTATTTTCAAAGAAGGCATTTGGGGTCGAATTGGGTCAGGTGCAGATACAAAGAGTGACAAGAGCTGAGTTTTCTCCTGTGAATAATAATTGTGTCGTTGTGATGGGCTTAGCCTTCACTTCTATAATAAGGATGTTTTTGGCTGCAAGTAATTAAAGGTCAGACTCAAAGTGGCTTAGGCAATGATGGAAATTTATTAGCTCACAAAGCTAAAAAGTGCAAGAGGCAGTCAGGTTTCAGGTAGAATCAGATCAGGGCTCCAGCTTGACTTCTATTTTGAGTCTCTCAACTCTGCTCCTGTCTGTGTCTGCTTCATTTATATCCTGGCTTTTTTCACATTAAATAACAGCTGAGGTAACTCCACATACAACGATTTCCAGAGGAAGAGAGAACACGTGTCCTGACAACTCTTTGGCAAGAGCAAGAAAATTTCCCAGAAATCCTCCCCAAATTATTCTTGTATCCCTCTGGTGAGTACTGGGTCATTTACCTATCCTCCAACTATTCATGGTGGCCAAGGTGATAAGAATAAGCTCACCAAGGCTCACTGTTTATTAGCTCACATATACCTCAAAGTTAAAAGCTGTGGAGTAGGGAACACTATTACCGTTAAGGAGGGGTACAAAGTTGGACAGAGACACCTATGTTAGAACCTATGCAGTCAGGAAGAACCTTCATTTCTTTTGATAATCCTCTCAGTTGCTATTTCACATACAGAAAAAAATTAAAAAACACTTTTAGGCCCTTCTCTTTCCTTCACAAGGATGATTTTTTTTTTTTTTTTTGAGAAGGAGTTTTATTCTCGTTGCCCGGGCTGGAGTGTGATGGTGCAATCTTGGCTCACCTCAATGTCTGCCTCCTGGGTTCAAGCGATTCTCCTGCCTCAACCTCCCAAGTAGCCGGGGTTACAGGCATGCACCACCATGCCTGACTAACTTTGTATTTTTAGTAGACACAGGGTTTCACCATGTTGGTCAGGCTGGTCTCGAACTCCTGACCTCAAGTGATCCACCTGCCTCAGGCTCCCAAAGTGCTGGGATGACAGGTGTGAGCCACCATGCCTGGCCAAAGATGAAATTTTAATAGTAAAAGGAGAAGAAAAGCAGCACTGGTAATGACAGCATCCCCACTTTCTCGTCTTTATCGGCTTGGGCTGTCATTACAAAACGCCATAGACTAGTTGGCTTAACTAACATGAATTTATTTTCTTCCAGTTCTGGAGGCTGGGAAGTTCTAGATCAAGGTGCAGGCAGTTTCCACAGGAGGCCTACACGCCGCCACTGTGCTACCACCATGTCTCTAGTGATCCCTGAAAAGTTCCAGCATATTTTGCGAGTACTCAACACCAACATCGATGAGTGGTGTAAAATAGCCTTTGCCATCACTGCCATTAAGGGTGTGGGTCAAAGATATGCTCATGTGGTGTTGAGGAAAGCAGACATCGACCTCACCAGGAGGGTGGGAGAACTCACTGAGGATGAGGTAGAACGTGTGATCACCATGATACAGAATCCACACCAGTGCAAGATCCCAGGCTGGTTCTTGAACAGACAGAAGGATGTAAAGGATGGAAAATATAGCCAGGTCCTAGCCAATGGTCTGGACAACAAGCTCCGTGAAGAGCTGGAGTGACCAAAGAAGATCTGGGCACAAAGAGGGCTCTGCCACTCCTGGGGCCTTCATGTCCGAAGCCAGCACACCAAGACGACTGATCACCGTGGCCATACTGTGGGTGTGTCCAAGAAGAAATCAGTCTATAGGCCTTGTCTGTTAGTAGTTTATATACCTTAAAACAAGCAAACAAACAAAACAAACCAAAAAAACGGTGAAGGCTGACTCAGTTCCCCAGTGAGGGCCCTCTTCCTGCCTTGCAGACTGCAACTTTCTTGCTGTGTCCTCACATGACAGAGAGGTCAGATTTCCTTCTCTCTCTTCCTCCTTTCTTTTTCTTTTTTTTTTGAGGTTGAGTCTCACTCTATCACCCAGGCTAGAGTGCAGTGGCACGATCTCAGCTCACTGCAACCTCTGCCTCCTGAGTTCAAGCAATTCTCCTGCCCCAGCCTCCTGAGCAGCAGGGATTACAGGCGTGTGCCACCACGCTCGGCTACTGTTTTTGTATTTTTAGTAGAGACGGAGTTTCACTATGTTGGCCAAGCTGGTCTCGAACTCCTGACCTCAGGTTATCCACCTACCTAAAGTGCTGGGATTACAGGCGTGAGCCACTGTGCCCGACCTCTCTTCCTCTTTTTAACAAAGCCATAGTCCTATCAGATTAAGGCCTTACCCTATGAACTCATTTAACTGTAATTATCTCCTAAAGATTCTCTCTCCAGATATAATCACATTGTGGGTTAGGGTTTCAATATATAAATTTGCAGGGGACACAATTCAGTCCATATCAGTAACCCAAGTGTTAATCACTGTGAGAACTGAAGGGTAGGGTGGGATGAAGTACAAAAGAAGTAATGAATCTGTTTCCTGTTTTCAGGAGCTTATGGTCTTGTTGGGGAGGTAAGACAAATAAATTATTAATAAGAACAAATGCTGTGAGGTAGAGTGAATGCTGAGGGCACTCCAGAGCGACAGGGATCAATAAGGGTTGGAAGGGGCCGGGAAACTTTTATTTATGTATTGAAATGGGGTCTTGTTATGTTACCCAGGCTGTTTTTGTTTGTTTTGTTTTGCTTTTTAACACAGTGTCTCGCTCTATCACCAGACTGGAGTGCAATGGCATGATCTTGGCTCACTGAAACCTCTGCTTCCCAGGTTCAAGCTACTCAGCCGCCTGAGTAGCTGCGATTACAAGTGCATGCCACCATGCCCAACTAATATTTGTATTTTTAGTAGAGGCAGGGTTTCACCATGTTGGCCAGTCTGGTCTCGAACTCCTGACCTCGAGTGATCCGCCGGCCTCAGCCTCCCAAAGTACTGGGATTGTGGGCATGAGCCACTGAGTCCGGCCCCAGGCTGGTTTTGAACCAGGTTCAGGTGATCCTCCTGCTTCTACTTCCCAAAGTGCTGAGATTATAGGGATGAATCACCAGTGGCCGACTGATCAAAAAAACTTCATGGAGGAGTTGACACTTAACTGGGTTTTTAGAATGGTTGGAAGGGCGTGAGGAGTATGTGACAGGACAGAAACCTAGACCAAGAGAGTGGCAATGGCGGGCCAAATACCACCTTGTTCTTAGAGAAAACGGACTTTCTAATTGAGGCAGTGGAGTGAATGGGTGAAGAGAGTGGTTCCTTTAACAGAAATCAGAAATTCCAGGAGGGAAGATGTAGGGATGTGGTTAGATATATGAGGAAGGATGAGGAGTTCATTTTAGAAATATTTGTTTTGAGAAACTGGAGAATTTACCAAGTAAAATATCTGTAATGTTATTAATAATAAGGGCAAAGAGATGAGTGAAAGTAGGACTGATGATAATAGATATTTAAATCTTCAAAGGGTTGATAATTTAGGCTGAGGGAATGAATGATCTTTTTGAGAAAATGCGAAGGGTGATGTATGTAAGAAAAGACCTTAGAAGCCATCACCATCACCAGGAAGGATCCAGCAATAGTTAATGGCATAATAACTTGAAACTATTGGAAATGTAATGGATCCAGTTCTAATTTTCTCAGTTTATACATAGCATTTAGTGTTAAGTAAAATAAATGTTTGTTGATTTACTTGATAATTGAACGGACGTTAGAAGTTTAAAATTCAAAAAGCCTAATGTGCATTAGGGATTTAAAGAAAAAATATATATGTATATGTTATATATAAGTGTGTGTGTGCATGTATTTTAAATTTAGAGATGGGATTTTGCCATGTTGCCCAGGCTGTGAACTGCTGGGTTCCTTTTTCATTTGTTTGATTTTTTTTTTCAGGGATGTTTTGAAGTCAAACCAGTTTTTCCACTTCCATTTAATTAAGTGTTTTGAGCATTATTTATTATTCATAACACTGAAAAAATGAAAAGCAGAAGAGGTTCTCCCATCACGTGAAAGGATTAATTAGTTCAGTTTTCCGAGGCGTCATCTGACTGTCAAGACAGTTCAGGTACATTCACTGAGGCATTTCCAGTGGGCAAGGAGCCTGGGAGAGCACTGCGCTGTGACCTAGTTTTCCCTTTGGAATCAGGTCCTCTCTCCTGCGTTTACCTTGGCCTCTCCCACCCCTTGGCAGGTCCACTCCCATTGACCTTTCTCTCTGTACCAGCAGCTGCTGCTGACTGTCCAGCCTTACTTACCTCTGTGAAAACAGTGTATAGCGGTCTGCCTTTAAATTTCCTATTCCCATCTGGACCTCCCTTAGGAGCTCAGCGCTGCTCACAATTGAACCTGAAATTCTGGGTCTTCTAATCTCTTCTCTCCAACTGGCAATATTTACCACTCTGATGTCTAGTTCTTGTGGAGTCTTGTGGGATGCATGAGTTTTATGCTAATGGGGGTGTTTCTGAAGACAAAGCCTTGGGTCAGATAAAAGGTTAATTGATATGTGTAGTGTGACAGTAAAATGCAAGAACTTTAAATTCAGATAGTCCTGGATGTGGATTAGTTTTAATTTGGCAGGTGTGTGATTTGGGAGAGTTGCTCAATCTTTTTGTGAACATTATTTCCCCAACTAAAAAAAATAGACAAAATACTAATCTTTGAAAGTTGTTGTAAGGATTAATAAGATAATGTACATAAAGAGACCTTGCGCAATACCTGGCATATTGTAAGAGCTTGATAGGACAATATTTATATGACAGGCCAAGAAAATATGTGTGCCATTTTCCACTTCCCAAATCATTTTACATGGGTTTAGAAAGGAGATTAAGAAAGACAAACAAACGATCTTTTCCCTAATTTCAGAATATACGCTCCGAGTACTACCTGGTCATAGCTTTTTGATTCCTATGTTATTTTGTAAGCTAGTGCTTCACAGTGCTAAAGAATAGTACCTTAGAGAACTTAATGCATTAATAGATTTTCCTTACACTGGAACTTTTTTTCTCCTTTATTGAATCAAGAAAGCTAAGTGTCAAAGAGGCATATAGATTATACTCTAAGGTAACAAAACTCTATTACGTTGTATTTCATTAGAGCTGAACCAAAGGCATTTTGGAAGAAATCGTGCTGTGTAATAAGAGGGATTGGTAGCAGAGACTTTTTGCTACCATTTTCTCCAAGCTTTTCCATTCCGTACTTGAGTAGCATTATCCCAAATAGAAATATCCCAGGGCCCTTTTTTCCTCTTGAAAGACTCTAATGTTAAGACTAAATTGGAGATTACCATGGAAGTAAACGACGTTAAGGTGAACAGAGAAATATTCAACCTCCCTTAGAAGGAATGTTTCTGCTTACCTTATGGTCTTCCTGTTTCCCTCCTTCATTATGTAAGCCAGAGTCAGCAGTACCTTTACCATAAATAAGCAGGCAAGTGCTTTGCAGTGGCTCCTGAGTACCAGCCAACTCTTATACCAACTACAACTCAAATGTTGTTTCCACAAATTAGTTTCCTAAGTTTTTTTTGTGTGTAGACACACACACACACACACACACACACACACACACACACACACACACACGTTATAATGTATAATCAAATATATTTCTGGCCGGGTGTGGTGGCTCATGCCAATAATCCCAGCACTTTGGGAGGCAGAGATAGGCAGATCACTTGAGGACAGGAATTCGAGACCAGTCTGGCCAACATGGTGAAATCCTGTCTCTACTAAAAATACAGAAAATTGGTCAGGCGTAGTGGCTCACGCCTGTAATCCCGGCTACTTGGGAGGTTGAGGCAGGAGAATCGCTGGAATCTCGGAGGCGGAGGTTGCAATGAGCCAAGATCGTGCCACTGCACTCCTGCCTGGGTGAGAGTGAGACTCTGTCTCAAAAAACAAAACAAACAAACAAACAAACAAAAAACCCCCAGAAAATTAGCCTGGTGTGGTGGCCCATGCCTGTAGGCTACTTGGGAGGCTGAGGCAGGAGAATTGCTTGAACACAGGAGGCTGAGGTTGCAGTGAGCTGAAATCCTGACACTGCACTACAGTCTGGGTGACACAGTAAGACCCTGTCTCAAAAAAAAAAAACAAAACAGAAAAAAGAAAAATCAAATACATTTCCTGATACATAATTATGTAGTAGTAAATACATAATTATTTACTGATAATTTCCTGGAGATTTTAAAATTTATATCTTGGCTTAAAGAGTATACATTAAAATTACTTAACACTCGGCAAAAATACATATCTTCATGCTGGAATTAGGAAGATTTTAATTACTTTACGTGGAATTATGACTAGATAACCAAACTAACCCCAAATTACATAGTATGTGGCATTATAAAAGAAAGATCTCTCCTGAATTTCATTTCCATTGAAAAGACGTACAATATTTGGCTAGAAGAAATTTCAGAAGTCATGGAAAACTTTCACTTGTCTTGAGAGGAATGAAGAAGCTAACATCCAGGGAGTTTACTGATGGGTGCATTGCACTGTGATTGGCTGGCTATAGGAAGACTGGGAGTTAGAATTTAAAAAAAACATTTTATTAAACAAATTACTTAAAAAAAATAAATAGAGTTGGGGTCTTGCTATGTTTCCCAGGCAGGTCTCAGGCTCCTAAGCTCACGTGATCCTACCGCCTCAGCCTCCCAGAGTGCTGGGATTACAGGCGTGAACCACCAAACCTGGCTAAAGATTATTAATTCTTAATTCAGTACACTTCCCAGAACACTGTGGTCACTGGATAATTTTGTGGCTAGCCTTGAAAGAATGTGGTGAGCTTCAACTGTTTTGAAATAAGGTAGTGGCCTACATAGTAGTACAAATTATTTCGTAGAGTAAAATGAAATTGTATAAGTTCTCGTTTTAATTTTTAATTTATTTTTATGTGTTTTTTTTACTTTTTTATTACTTATTTTATTAAAATTTTTAAATTATTTTTTATCTTAACTTTTAAAAATTTTTTAATTTTAATTTTTTATTCTACTCCTTTATTTTTTATTTTTAAATTAATTAATTAATTAATGTTTTAAGCCAGTGCCTTATCCATTAGGTGACTGGGGTTAAATTGTGCAAGTTTTAAGCTGAAATATTGGTTAAAATCTAGGGAAATTATGAATGTTACAATAATATGAAATCTTAAAGCCTGGATACAAGGCTATGGTATTTTAACTCCATTGTATCAGGCACTCGAAGTAGAAAGATATTGCCGGAAGGGTCTTTGTTTTATAGATTAGGAAACAGGAAATGGGGCCCCCAGAGAACTTAAATCACTTGTTCAAGTTCATTGGGCCACTTAGTGGATGTGGACTAGAATTTAGATTTCTTACTTTCTTTTTTAAATTTTAGACCCAGTGGGTACATGTGTAGGTTTGTTCCAGGAGTACATTGCATGTAACTGAGGTTTGGGCTTCAATTGATCTCATTACCCAAAAGAAAACATAGCACCCAATAGGTGGTTTTTCAACCCTTCCCGCACCCACGTTTTGGAGTCCCTAGTGTCTGTTATTGCTATCTTTATGTCCTTTGTACCCAGTGTTTAACTCCTACCTATAAGTGAGAACATGCAGTGTTAGCTTTTCTCCTTCTGTGTTAATTCACTTAGGATAAAGGCCTCCAACTGCATTCATGTTGCTACAAAGGACATGATTTAATTCTTTTTTATGACTGCACAGTGTTCCACTATTAGATGAACCAGATTTGCTTTATTCAATTTGCTACTGGTGGGCACCTAAGTTGATACTATGTCTTTGCTATTGCGAATAGTGCTGTAATAAACATGTGAGTGCAGGTGTCTTTTTGGTAAAATGATTTCTTTCCCTTTGGGTATATATACAGCAATAGATTGTTGGGTTGAACGGCAATTCTATTTTCAGTTATTTGAGAAATCTCCAATCTGCTTTCCATAGTGGCTGGACTAATTGACATTCCCACCAACAGTGTATAAGTGTTTTCCTTGGCTCTGCAACCTCGCCAGCATCTGTTATTTTTTGACTTTCTAATAATAGCCTTTCTGCCTGACATGAGATGATATCTCATTGTGGTTTTTTTCTTTTTTTCCCCACAACAAAAACCACATTCAATCTCATTGTGGTTTGTTTTTCGTTTCTCTGATGATTAGTGACACAGAACTCAGGTTAGTTATCTCCCATTTTGAGTACTCACCCACCACAGTACCAGTGTCTAGAAAAAAAAAAGTTTCCTTTAATCTCTATTGATTTTATGGTTCAGGATTGAGTCTGCTCTGTAAAGTTAGGAATAGCTAACTATATTTACTCTAAACAGGAAGCTCTTCCTTATGGATACTATACTGTTATCATGTTCTATTTTGGGGAGAGAAGGAGAGTGTTATGGGCTGAATTATATCCTCCAAAAAGAAATATTGAAGCCCTAACCCCTAATACCTCAGAATGTGGCCTTATTTGGAAATAGAGTCATTGTACATGTGATTAGTTGATATGAAGTCATGCTAGAGTAGGGTAGGCCCTTAATCCAATATGACTGGTATCCTTATGAAGAAAGAGACACAGGGAGAAGGAAGCCATATGGAGAGACGGAGATACACAGGGAGAAGGTGGCCCTAAAACAATGGAGGTGGACTTTGGAGTGATGCAGTTACAAACCAAGAGATGCCAAGGATTGCCAGCTGTTAGTCCACTTTGTGTTGCTATAAAGGAATATTGGCTGGGAATGGAAGCTTGCGCCTGTAATCCCAGCGCTTTAGGAGGCCGAGGTGAGAGGATTGCTTGAGGGCAGGAGTTCGAGGCCAGCCTGCACAGCATAATGAGACACCGTTTCTAAAAAAAAAATAGCTGAGTATAGTGGCACACACCTGGAGTTCCAGCTACTGGGAAGGCTGAGGGAGGAGGATCAGTTGAGCCCAGGAGATTGAGTCTGCAGTGCTGCAGCGAGTGAGCTATGATTGTGCCAGTGCACTCCAGCCTGGGTGACAGAGCCAGACTCTGTATTTTTAAAAAAGAAATAAAGTAAAGAAAGAAAAAAAAAGAAAAAAGAAATACCCGAGCCTGGGTAATTTACAAAGAAAAGAGGTTTATTGGGCTCATTGTTCTGCAGGCTGTACAAAAGGCATGCAACCAGCATCTGTTTCTGATGAGGGCCTTAGGAAGCTTTCAGTCATAGTGGAAGGCAAATGGCAAGCATAGTGAAAGAAGGAGCAAGAGAGTGATGGGAGAGGGAGGTGCCAGACTCTTTTTATCAACCAGATCTCCCATGGACTAATAGAGTGAAAACTTACTTATTACCTTGGGGAAGGCACCAAGCCATTCTTGAGGGATCTGCCTCCGTGACCCAAACACCTCCGGTTGGGTTCCACTTCTAACACTAATCACATTTCAGCATGAGATTTGCAGGGGACGAACATCCAAACTGTAACATCAGGCACCACCAGAAGCTAGGAGAAGCAAGCAAATATTTTTTCCCTACAGGATTCAGAGGAATATGGTCCTGCCAATACCTTGTTTTTGCCACCTCTAGTCTCCAAAACTGTGGGAGAATAAATTTCTATTTTTCTAAGCTTTGTGGTGATTTGTTATAGCAGCCACAGGAAACTCACCTAGGGAGCAAGTCAATGGAGAATTTATCGGGATTTTCCCCATCAGTCTGCTGATCAGTTTGCTCAAGACTCATGAAAGTTCACCAGCCTGGGGCATTTGTCCATGGCTTCCCTTACACAGCATAGATTCCTATGGCTTTTCCTCACAAAGGTTTTCTAGAATTGGCTTTCCAAATGGGAGGAAGAATGGTGAAAGAGAGGGAACATAACATTTTGTCCTCTGCTTTTGTATTTGGAATTGACAAACTAGAAAAGAAAGCATATATGATTTTATTGCCGTAGGTTCTGTATATGCATTTATAGGCTACCAGCATACTATTAGTTTGCATGATGTGTGTGCTGTTATCTTAGTTTCTTGCTATTTTCCTTTTATTCTAGCCATCTTAATACTATTCTTTGGGATTCAGACTTGTCAAGCTATCTGGATTATAAAAGTGTGCCTTGCACTAGAAGGTGGAAATGTGGAATTTCCCTAAAAAAAAAAGCAAAAAAAAAAAAAAAAAAGCAAATAAACCAGATCCTCCTGACTGCTTATTCTAACGATTTGCCTGTCTCTTATTAAGTTGTAAATTAATTTGACAAAAATTACCTAATAAGTATAAATTCCTATATTCTATAAGAATCGAACAGCTTTTCCTTTGGCAAAAATTCACATTATCTAAAATAATTACTGCATAATACTTTGACTATCGTTAGTTTTATTATCACTGTTAGAGCTATGAGTTGGTGAACTTTGTTTGTTTTCTGAGACAGGGTCTCACTCTGTTGCCCAGGCTGGAGTGCAGTGGCATGATCATGGCTCACTGCAGACTCCACCTCCCAGGGCTCAGGTGATTCTCCTACCTCAGAATCCCAGGTAGCTGGGACCACAAGTAAAATTAGCCACAGTGCCTGGCTAATTTTTGTATTTTTGGTAGAGACAGAGTTTCTGCGTGTTGCCCAGGCTGGTCTTGAACTCCTGGGCTCAAGCAGTCATCTCTCCTCAGCCTCCTAAAGTGTTGGGATTACAGGTGTGAGCCACTGCACCCATGAATTGGTGAAATTAACATCATTTTTTAAGGTTAAAAATTAAGAGAGTATATTTTAATCTCTCATTTCCATCTATTCACTGGGAAGACTGTTCTATGTAACTAGTAAACAGACTTCCAAATTATACAAAGTTATGTCCTAACTTACTGTCTTATTAACTTCCCCAGAGACCTACCAATGCCAGGAGTAATAATTATTATTTGGACAGGAAATTGATGTGAGAACTTATCTAGGTCTTGAATTCAGAAGTAGCAAAAATCCATTTCCAGTTAGAATTAGCTATGCTGTGTTAGAGATTTGGAATATAAACATTGTAAACATTTGTTTTCTTGAATAATGTTAGGATATATATTTTTGACATGTAAATGCTAGAAACTATTCCAAAGCAACTTTATTGCTTTTTTGCTATGTCAAGATATACTATCTTGACATCATTTAAGTTGGTATTTGCAAAGGTGGTTCAAAAAAATTTTTTTCCTTATATGTTTAACTTTATGCTGTCCAACAGTCAAATACAGTGATACTGGTTCCATTTCCAGGTAGACATACCTTTGGATTTTCAAACCACTGGTTGTCTTGGATTTGTAGTGATCCTTCCATATTCATTCATTCATTTCATTTCCTCATTATTTTTCTCAGTTTTTTTGTTAAATATTGCAGATTATATTTCTCAAAAGTCAAAATAAACTATATTAATAAAGTTTTTGTCTAGTTGGAAACATTTGTCTCCCTTCTGTATTGACTTTGATATCAAAAAATGAAAAAGGTAGAATTATGTCATTATTTTGTCATGGAAGTTTTGAGAAATGTTGATTGCTGACTTAAAAATTCCAAAGGTAAGACCGGGCGTGGTGGCTCACACTTGTAATCCCAGCACTTTGGGAGGCCGAGGTGGGCAGATCACATGAGGTCCGGAGTTCAAAACCAGTCTGGTCAACATGGCGAAACTCCGTCTCTACTAAAAATACAAAAATTAGCCAGGCATGGCGGTGTGCACCTCTAATCCCAGCTACTGGGGAGGCTGAGGCAGGGGAATCACTTGAACCCGGGAGGCAGAGGTTGCAGTGAGCCGAGATTGTGCCACTGCACTTCAGCCTGGGCAACAGAGTGAGACTCTTTCTCAAAAAAAAAAAAAAAAAAAAAAAAATCCCGAAGGTACAACTGCCTACTGTCTCAGTGGTTACAAAGTTCTATCTCAAAAATGTCATCTGGGTCATGTGGGTCAGTGTTCTAGGGTAGATCTTGACAGTTGATTTTTCTCATGAGCTTCTGTGGGATGCCATTGCTGCTGGTTTGGACATCACTCGAAATAGCAAGAATGTAGTAATCACTTTGTGCTTTCTGGAAACAGAACTCTTTCTACTGAGAAACCCATTTTATGTGGTATAAAATATGACCCAGGTATTGGCCAATCATAATCTCTCTTAAGAAGTGATTTTGGTGCCAGATGTGGTGGTTCATGCCTGTAATCTTAACACTTTGGGAGGCCAGGAGGGAAGATTGCTTGAGGTCGGGGGTTCAGAACCAGTCCGGGCAACATGGCAAAACACCATCTCGACCAAATATACAAAAATTAGCTGGTGTGGTGGTGCATGCCTGTAGTCCTAGCTACTTGGGAGGCTGAGGTGGGAGGATGGTTTGAGCCTGTGAGATGGTGGAGGTTGCAATGAGCGGAGATTGCACCATTTCCCTCCAGCCTGGGTGGCAGAGCGAGACCTTGACTCAAAAAGAAAAAAAAAAAGTGATTTTGGGACTCTAGGTGGTATGTCATCCTTCAAGTATAAAAGGGGTGATCTTTTCTGGTCTATCTAACATGAAAAAGTAAGGCTAATATGAAAGAATAAGGCCAATATAAAAAGGGATAAGATGAAGCAATAAACAACTATGTCCCCGGGGCATTCTTTGGATTCCTGGATTCAGATGTGTTTAATATATTTTATTCCTGGAATTACAAGTTAATATATTCAGTTTTTTCTTAAGCTAGTCTGAACTTCTCCCTATCCTACAACCAAAAGTCCTGGTAAATATACCAAGTTCAGCCATTCAACAAATTATAACTAATGGCAATAGGACTTTGATCAAAGTGTAGTTGAGTTAATACAAAAGCAGAAGATAATTCATGCTCTTATGTAACCTAAGGGACGTGTGCTGAACTCAACGTCTCTAAGTATTCTAATACAGTCCTAGAAGCAATGTGGTGACTGTCCAATATAGCTGATTTACAGCATTATCTTTTTACTTAAAAGATGTGTAACAACGCTTTGGGAGGCTGAAGGGGGAGGATCACCTGAGACCAGGAATTTGAGGCCAATCTGGGCAACAAAGCAGGACTCTTGTCTCTATAAAACACTAGCTGGGCATGGTGGCACATGCCTGTGGTGCTAGCTAATCTGGAGGCTGAGGCAGGAGGATAGACACCCAGTCTTGGGAAAAAAAAAAAAAAAGTATAAACTCACACCTCCAGTGGTGAAAATGACCTTGGGTAGCTACTTTTCCACTTTGTAGATGAGGAAATCAACTTGCATTTTGTTCTATGCTCCATCTAAAGTTACTGAACCCAGAACCTAGGTCTACCCTTCTCATTCTACAAGTCCCCTCTTCCACACTGTCATTGTTATTCCTTATTATTTATTATTTATTTTTAGACAGAGTCTCACTCTGTCACCCAGGCTGGAGTACAGTGGTGTGATCTTGGCTCACTGCAGCCTCTGCCTCCCAGGTTCAAGTGATTCTTGTGCCTCAGGCTTCTGAGTAGCTGGGATTACAGGCACATGCACGCCTGGCTAATTTTTGTATTTTTAGTAGAGATGGGGTTTTCCCATGTTGGCCAGGCTGGTCTTGAACTCCTGACCTCAGCAGATTCACACCTCAGTCTCCAGAGGTGCTGGGATTACGGGCCTGGCTTGTTATTCCTTAATGTATTAAGACTTTATTATGCTATCGCTGGCTTCTGGTTGAGTGAAAAGGATGACAGTACTTCCTAAAATTAAGTGGCTATAAATGTATACAAAATGTATACATTTGTATGTCTATGCCAGGCTCTGTGGCTCTTGCCTGTAATCCCAACAATTTGGGAGGCCAGCAGGATTGCTTGAGACCAGGAATTTGAGACCAGCCTGGGCAACATAGCAAGATACCAGCTCTACAAACATTAAATAAAAATTAGCAGGCATAGTGGCATGTGCCTGTAGTACCAGCTACTGGGGAGGCTGAAGTGGGAGGGTCTCTTGAGCCTGGGAGGTAGTGAGCTGTGATCATACCACTGTATTCCAGACTGGGTAAAAGAGCAAGATCCTGTCTCAAAAAACAAAACAAAAAAATCCGAAGTGTATGTCTAGATGCCTCTTTGTAACATACTTTGCATGTGAATATATATTTGGGAAGAAATATTGGAGAATCATATAGTAAGGCCTATATACAACTTGATAACTCATGCATGAATGTATAAACACTGAAAGAAAAATTCTAAATGTGACTCCAAAAGTACTTCTAAGGTTATCAGACACTATAAAATTGATTCTTTTAAGACAAAGAATATTCACTGTTTTTAAAATTTAAAGAAATTTAGAAATATTCTTCAAAAATTAGAAATTAATGTAACTTTCACACCAGGCGTGGTGGTTTGCGCCTGTAATCCTAGCACTTTGGAGGCCAAGTGGGGTGGATCACTTGAGTCCAGGACTTTGAGACCAGCCTGGGCAACATGGTAAAATCTCATCTCTACAAAAAACACAAAAATTAGCCGGGCATGGTGGGGCATGCCTGTAGTCTCAGCTACTTGGGGGTCTGAGGCAGGAGGATTGCTTGAACCTGGGAAGTCAAGGCTGAAGTGAGCCGAGATCCTGCGACTGCACTACAGCCTGGGCTATGAAGTGAGACACACTCTTAAAAACAAAAAAAATGTAACTATGTTTATGTACTCTTGAAACACTGGTAATTTCAACACAACACAGTGAGGGAATTGGTGCCTGTAAGTGAATTATTTCACGTGGTTAAGTTTGCTTCATATTTAAGATTGAAATTTAGAGTCTGGACATAGTGTCTCACGCCTATAATCCCAGTGCTTTGGGAAGCCAAGTTGGGAGGATTGCTTGAGGCCAGGAGTTTGAGATCAGCTGGGGTAACATAGTGAGACCATGACTACAAAAAAATTAGAAAATTAACTGGATGTGGTGGTGTGCACCTGTAGTCCTAGCTACTTGGGAGGCTGAGACAGGAGGACTGCTTTAGCCTAAGAGTTGGTCAGTAATTTTCTTTAGTACAGACCTAGATATAATTCTTACCCAGAATGGCTTAAAATAGAGCTTAATTATAAGTTTAATGTATTTGCATGTATGGTGAGTTAGTAATATGATCAAGATTCAAATAAATCTCCAAACAATTATACAAAACAGAAAAAAACAAAACACTTTATTTTCCACAAGGAAGAGCAATAGGAAAAATTAAATCATTTCCCACATATTGTTTTCTTAAAACAGAGCCTACAAGGACATATTCAGCACCAAATAAAAAAGGAAAAAAAAGAGAAATTACAAACAGCCATAGAATATAATCTATAAAGCAAACATTTAATATTGCACTTTGTTTTGCTAACATTTTGGATTTTACTTTTCCTAATTGAAAAATCAGGAATCTATCTTGAATACCGGAATACAACTGTGAACCTCACATCTTATGTCAGGAATTGACCAATATTTTTTAAAAAGTAATGCCTCTAAAGAAATACTTTTTAATGGGGAAAATAAAACTTTATTTGATAAAGTTTTATACATTTTAAAGTTTTATCACATTTTGTGATCCAGTGCCAATTATCAGAATATTGGCCATTCTTGCTTCATGTGTTATTTGTAAGAGTATATAATGACAAGTATTCCAATGCTATGCATATCAACAATTGTTCCCTAGTCAGACATAAGAGAGAAAAGGGATTTTCTGACAATCCCCCCCAAAACAAAAATAAAACCACCAAATGCCCTTTATGCCAAATATTCCATTAGCTTTTTTTGAGGGGGACATTCACAAAATGATTTAACAATAAAAAAATACTTCACCCCCATTTCCTTATTATCTAGTATTAGTTTGCTACGGGAGCCCAAACCCTTTAACCGAATCACTTAAAACGCGATTCATTTTTACACTGGGCTTTCTTCACCCTGTCAGCATTTTTCAAACATGAATTGTCTTCCATGTTTTCTTAAAGGCCACTTATGGAAAAGCCTATTTGTTTTGTATGAGCTTTAAGACAGTATTTAACCAGGTCAAGCACCAAGCCAGAGCTACTATTATTTTCAGCCACTTTATTAACTGTGGGGTTAAATGGCAGGATAGATGTAACACCCATTTTACACGTATGTTGCAACATCAGAGATGCTGGTTTTCTTTAAAAACATCAGAGCTGAATTCCTTCTAAAATACAACAACAACAACAACAACAACAAAATAAGTACACTTGGTACCTTGGAAAATGCTGAAATGCTATCATGAATGCTGGTATATTTGTTATGAGCCAACAGAAAATTACCTTTAATATAAACTATAATTTACTTATGTGATTGTTCTTCCTATGTAATCTATACATGATCAAAGTGAGTGATTTCTCATGTTTAGCAAATTGTTCTTTAGGTAATGAAAAACAGTATTCTCATTAGAAAAACACAAAAATACAAAAGATTTATCGCAGCAAACGTTCTAGTATTTTAAATTTTGAAGTTATACACTTTTGGAATAAAGTTGAGTTTTCATGCTATATCAAGCTTGAGCAAGATAGCAAAGGTACAAATTGAGCTCTCTAATCATAACCTTAATATATATATTCCTGCTCATTAATATACTTTGCACCAGCAAAAACGATTTCCAACATATGTGTTTTGGAGGTAATTAAGTAACTCTGTATAAAAATAAATGCACTTCTCCCTCCTTTCCCCAGTGAATGGAAAACTTCCATACTTTTAAAATAATAATAATAATAAAAATAATTTTTAAGAGCAACAGCCCTCAACTCTTTGCTGGTGCCTGCCATACTGCCTTTCTTCACTCCATTCTTAGCTCAGCTAGTTTCTTCTTGCATGTCATGATAAAAAGGGAATGTGGGTGGGTTATAACTTTTGTGTATGTCCCGTTTCCAAATTTCCCTCTCCAAAAAGCCAACCAAATAAACGAACAAACAAAAAAAAAAACAGTGCAACAAAACACAAATAGCATTCCAACAGTTTGGCAAGTGATGCGTTCACCTGAGATTAAGTGATTTTAGGCAGTCAGTAACAAAATGCTGCTTTGCTGTAATAGTAGAAAGGCAACAAATTTTTAAAAGAAACCAAGAAGGTATACAATCTTGACAGTCTCTTATTAGCTTCCTCCTCTCATCTCTTTTTTCCCCACATTATCTGTTGCGTATCTACTACAGTAGGCTGCAAAACATACAGCAAAAAGGATTGGCTTGAAGGCATTTGATGTTTGTAAATAAATCCACAATTGGATCCAAGCTGAAGAGGTGATACATGGTCAGCCTAGTAGGACAATTCTGAGCATGTGCATACGCAGGTAAAGTCCAGGCTATATTAAATTAAAAAAAAAAATGTCAGTGCGTCTTTTCATGTTAAAGTTTTTTCAAAGCTTTCTTTTGTTCCTTGTTGTGCTGACCACAAACAAGTTTTAAGAGTATCAAGAGTCTGGCAAAAATAGAAAAAAAAAAAAAAAAAAAAAAAAGCTGTAGTGACATCGAACCGCACAATGTAAGCATTGAGCATGTGCAAATTTTCAAATCAAAAGAAGGAGATCATCCCTCTTGAAAACGTGGTGTCTTGACACGTACGACCATAGGCTAAGAAGACTGCTCTGAGTATGTGCCAGTTTTAAAAGAGAAAAGCTTAGATCTTCAAGCATGTTGGAGCAGTCCCAGAATGTTGCTGTAGGCTTCTAAAGCATGATCACTGGTTGTTTCATGTATTCGCCATTTTTCTGGGCAAAAGCAATTCCACTTCCTCTGAAACGTGTCTCCAAGATACTTCTCTGTCCTCAGCCGGAAGAGATACAGTTCAGAACCCACATCAACTTGATTCAACCAAGTGTTCCTTCAACGAGAGGGACAGGATGGTCTGTCATCTGCTGACTGATCAGGATTTGGATCAATCTAGAAAGAAATGAGAAGAAAAGTTTACAGAGTTATTTCATGAGGTCTAGGAAGAATGCAGCAAATGATTACAATTCTGAATACTAGTCAAGAAATGTAATCAGAGAGAGCATACATAGCTTGTTAGCATATTGTAGCCAATTATAGCATATTGTATCCAATTATTCTCTTTTCATATCTGAAATGCTATGTGGGGAGGAAAGGGTGCTGGTACCTATAAAGTACCTGATATTTAATTATTAGATTAACAAGATTAAGGTATGTCTGAATAGTCGCCTATTTCATAAAAATTAACAGTAAAATTTTATCATTGAATGAAGACTTACTCAGTATTGTAGTAGTACTTAATTAAGACCTAAATACACAATATAGAATATCTTCATAGCAATCATCTCCTTTTGTAAAGTACCCCTTTTCATCCTTCTACAAAAAAGTTAACCCATTGCTTCCTCTGACTTTGGAAAAATGAAATTGTGTAAACAATTCTCTTTGTTTATACAATGTGCAAACAATTTGTTTACTTACATAAACAATGTGCTTATGTGAGGTAATAACTCATGGGTGTAAAACTCCAGAGATGGCCAAAAAATGCAGTGTGTGTATCAGGAAGTAAAACTACTGAACCCAAAATACTCAAGAGATTTTCTCTCACCTTCTTTATCTTTGGAGTGACTTTCATATGTACATATTTTTAATGAAAAGTTGCTTCTCAGGTACAAAGATAATAGAATGGTCACAGAAAAGCAAATTGTTGGGTTTAATATATTTTTTACTGAAAGAGCTTTTGGATGAGACCCATCCACTTGCATTTAAATGTGGAACAACCCAAATTGCCTCAGAAGCTTTAGGTAAAACACATTTTTGAAGGAAAAAAGTCAAATAACTCTTAGTTAAATCACACCCTGAACATATTTTAGAGTTTTAAAAGTTGCAAATTATCTTTGGTGCTTTTTAAAAGGTGGCAGAATTTTCCCACAAGTTGCTTAAAAGTGAACTATACTTAGATTGCCATTCTTTTTAAAATGCCTCCTTGGACAGCCAGGGAGCCTCAAATCAAGCCAGAAATGACTGACTTATAATAAGCAAGAAAGAAATATCCAAGTAAAAATGTAATGACAAAATCTGTAGCAAGTGACAGAACACTTTTAGCATCTAACAGAAATTTTATGTATTAGAAGATAGAAAAAAATTATGTCTCATGAAGAATTCTGAACATTCTATAATCAATGAATGAAGAAGATCTCATATTATTGCATCCCAAGGAAAACTGACCCTTCCAGTTATGGTGTTAAAAAAAAAAAAGAGAGAAATTTGATGAACAATCCCCCTGATGTTTAATTTGGGAGTAATATTTCAGTGTAAAACAGCTATGTAAATTACAGTAACCAAAAGAAAAAGCTGATTCTAGTAATTTACAGAATTATTTTGGTATCAAAACCAACTCCAAAACCCCTTAAAAATGTGTACTAGTGGCTAAAGTCACTCTGAAATATCGTGAAATTGCTAGATACCCTACCTACTTACTCCTTGTCTTTACATATACTGTTCTTTCTGCCTTTTGAGGACTACTCATTCTTCACAATTCAGCTTAACGGTCACCTTTTCAAGAAGCCCCACCTGATTCCCAAGACCCAATAAGCTGCTCCTCAAATGAGCTGTGCATTTTATCACATTATGATGTAGTATTTTGCTTCTTAGCTTGTTTTCCTCAGTAGTCTGTGGGCTTCTCCTAAGAGCTATGTTTATTTACATTTAAGTGCTTAGCTGCCATCAATGAGATAAATGAAAATAGTCTAACCATGTGGGAATGTTGTTTTAAGATGTTATCACAAATACATTATTTCTTATGACTGAGAATGTCAAAATACTCAAGAATTGGAAAAGAATCATGAATAAGATAAATTCTAGCTATTTAATCACTGTTTGCAAAATGCCAGTTCTTCCTATTGATGCTTGGATATACAAAATTCTTCCTTCAAAAAATGTGTCTCAAGATACAAGTTTAAGAGAAAAAAAAATTAGTAATTCAACATGAGGTTAGATCATTGTCTTAATTCCCTAACAAGTGAACAGTCCTACCTCTATCTCAAACTTAGTAAATATTGACAACCTTAATCTTAACTTTTACTCTGTCGTTTTAAATTATTTGTTCTGTTATTATCATGATAATCAAGATCTAATTACATTTAAAAAAAAATGCCTGCAATGCTATTTCTCGAGACAGCCAGTTCATTGCATACTTAAGAGTAGGTACTTACTTCTGAATAAAGAGGCGGAGGCAAGAACCGAAACTCCTGGATATATGCAAACAGTGGTCCTTGAAGCGCTCTCTCAAAGTCATCACAAGCATTCACTGGTGCAAGATTGTTCCGCCTTTGTTCCTCTGTTACCACTTCTGCATAGCTGGGTGGTGCTGAAGGAAAAAGATACACGCAATTCGAACAGCATGTTCTTATGCATGTCAAAATACACAAAATAGTAGGTATTAAAAAGCAATGTCAAGGTAAAATAATAATTATTTGTTTGGTGATTAAAACTATGAAGACATATAATCAAAACTGAGTATTAGGGGCACATCTACTTTCTTTAGGGGAAGATTACATTCATCTAGGGTCATAAAATATCAGAAGCAAAATAATTTTCTTGATAATAATAGTAAGAAATTAAGCTTAGATATGTATTATCAAATTACCTTCAGGTCTTTCAGGAAGTGATAAACTGAGCCAGTTCATATTCATGCTACACTGACTGCTTACACTTGAGGTTCTGCTACCAAATGGATGTAGAGGAATGGTACCGATGACAAGTGGCAAATTAAGAAATAAATCCATAGCTCCAGGAATATCCACATATACCTAAACATTGCAAAGAAATATTACGTTTAGAATGCCAAGTATGATTTCCTTTTCAAAAACTAATAACCAATTTTAATGTTATTTGAAACCCCCATTTACTTCATTGTTTATCTTACATACATGAAAAGTTTCTCTTTTATGTATAATTCTATATAGTACATTTACATATAAGGTATAATTATAAGTCAAACTATATAAAGAGTTATGTATTTCATATGTCACTATATATGGAATTAAAAAACCTGGATGTAAGACAAAATTATGTCTCCATAACTTTAAGATTAAAAACAAAACAAAACACCAAAGACTTCTTGGGCCAGGCACTGTGGCTCAGCCTCTAATTCCAACACTTTGGGAGGCCATGGTGGGTGGATCACTTGAGCCCAGGAGTTCAAGACCAACCTGGGTGACATGGTGAAACTCCATCACGACAAAAAATACAAAAATTATCCAGGCCTGGCTACAGGCACACTTGTATTCCCAGCTACTTGGGAGGCTCAGGTGGGAGGACCACTGGAGCCCAGAAAGCAGAGGCTGCAGCAGAGCTGAGACTGTGCCGTGGCACTCCAGCCTGGGTGACAGGTGTTTCAAAAAAGAAAAAAGAAAGGAAAAAACCTCTTAAATGTGTACATACCATTAGTGAATATTCCACACGGATTATACTACAGTCGAGGATAGAGGGAGAAACTGGTGGAATTTTCAGCAACTTGCCATTCCACGTCTCTGTCTTTCCAGATGATAAGGATTCCCCACGCAAGTTAGCCACAAGCTGTTTTACTTCCTTCATTTTCCCTTTGGCATAGAAGGCCTGTGTTTGGTAAATGGCTGCCTTTGGCACCACCATTCGGGAAGAGCAGTTCTCAATCTCAGCAAATATCTGAATTGATTCACCTAGAGAGGGAAAAATATATACATATCTACTGTTAGAAAAAAATAACAAAAGAAATCAAGAATCTTTTTTTTTTCTTTTTGAGAGAGTCTCGCTCTGTCGCCCGGTTAGAAAAAAATAACAAAAGAAATCAAGAATCTTTTTTTTTTTTGAGAGAGTCTCGCTCTGTCGCCCAGGCTGGAGTGCAGTGGCCAGATCTCAGCTCACTGCAAGCTCCGCCTCCCGGGTTTACGCCATTCTCCTGCCTCAGCCTCCCGAGTAGCTGGGACTACAGGCGCTCGCCACCTCGCCCGGCTAGTGTTTTTTTTTTTTTTTTTTTTTGGTATTTTTCAGTAGAGACGGGGTTTCACCAGGTTAGCCAGGATGGTCTCGATCTCCTGACCTCGTGATCCGCCCGTTTCGGCCTCCCAAAGTGCTGGGATTACAGGCTTGAGCCACTGCGCCTGGCCAAGAAATCAAGATTCTTAAAGCTAAAGTAAGAAAGAGCAACTAACATGCACGAAAAGGTGTCCTAGGAACTGCAAATAACTTAAGAGTCATAGAAATGAACTCATCAGTAGCTATTTGAAAAAGGAAACTACATTCTATTTTGTGAAAAAACAAATGGAAAAGCACAATTTGTAATTTCACAAAAGAATACGATATTATGTTGATATTTAATAGTTATATTATAAATTTATACACAAAAGCTAAGTGAAGAAAGTTTTTTGTGGGAATCTACCTCATACATACCTGGGGTATAGCCCTTCCTTTCAATTTTGGCACTTAAGGATATTGGGCCTGAGGTACAGAACCAGCAACAGAGTGTCTTTTCTTTTGTGCCTGCTTGGGGTGACTGTAAGAAAACAATTTAGAGAAAAAGGTCAGTGTATGGATTGGTACAATCAATACCAGAATATTTTAAAATATAATCCTAAATTTGTGGAAAAATAAAAATTAAAACTGGTTTTGCTTTTTTTTTTGGATCCAGATATACTTCTTATTTTTTAACTAATCGATGGTTTTTGAATTATACCATTACTTTTATTTTTATATAAATTTCCATTCAATTAGAAAAAAAAGGTAAAGGGTGTACAGCGTTTCCCATAAACAGTTTTTTAGTTCACACTATTTACAAATACAGTAATGAAAAACCAACCAAATAAAAAAAACCCTTTCCACATTCCATTTAAACTGCCTTAAAAAGGCAGCACAGAAAGCAATCTGACTATAATTCCAAATGTTAACATCTTTCTCTGAGAATATAAAAAAAAATGTAAAAAAAGGAAAATGCCCATTTCTTATTTGCTTTAAAGATGTTATCATTTGTTTAAACCAAATACAGTTTTAAGTCAAATTTGATTTGTTCTCAGACAAATGCAATTAAAAATAGATTCTTTTAAAAAAGGAGTTTTTTTAATGAAACGAATGATTCCCCATTATTTGACAACTATCCCTCTATTGGAATAACAAAGTATAGTACAAATTTTAGATTATGATATTGTCAAGTTAAGTGATATTGTATTACAATAAAAGATACTACTGTCCTTCTTCCACTCAAATCATCCAAGGACCAGATCTGTTTGTTGTTATGGCTTTTGTTACTCATATTGTGAGTAAGAGATACTTCATATCATATACTGGTCTTAGTTTCATATTTACTTAAAGGTACTACAATGTCAAAAATATGAGCATATTTTTCATTAATTTCAGTGTTCTTGACTGTATTTAAGAAAATGTATATTTATGGAATTTTAAAAGAAAACCAGTATTTTTAAATTATGACAACTGCATAGTTTAGGTGATTGATTATTCTTTAATATTTATATGCCAAAAACAAAGAATGAATAATTCAGTCAATTCTTACCAGTAATGAAGGAGTGTTGATATCTATATGCTCAAAGACTGTAAATTCCTTCTTTAATTTTACTGGTAGTAGCCAAGGCCTGTGCAATTCGGCTTTCACCCAATAGCGCACACTGCCATGTCGGCCTTCGAATGAGGTAGCAAGTGGTCTGTGCAGAATATAAAGGTCAATATATTAATTTTATACCTCTTTCTAACAATTACACAGTAGGTCAGAATAGAAGTGTTAATATATTGTATCGTTTATGTACCAATGAGGTATCAAACATGTAATTTAAAAAATTTCCAAAGGGATAAGTCATTGGGGAAAAAACTTTCTATTTCCAAGTAACAATAAACAATAAGTATCTTTAATATTTTGCTTTAAAAAGCCAGAAGAATACAATCCATTTAAACTAAGAGGAGGCTACTTTTAATGATGGTGGCAAAATTATGAAAGTTTAATGGACATTTTTTGAAAAGGCCAAGAATTCAAAAACAAAGTTGAGAATGGTTTAACTATTTCTACTGATAAATTCTAGACACTGGTTAAACATTCAGACCAAAATTCCCTATAGTACTCCACTTCTCATTAGTCAGATTATCATCTTTTTATAGCAACTAATTAAGGTCTAGAAAAGGCCTGGAATAGTCATTATAGTTTCAAAAATTTCATATTTCATAAGTTTACTGAAAAACTACTTTTCTATCTCTCAGTTTACTCATTTTCTAATTCTTGTTTGGCTGTTCTCTAACTTTACAGGCTTCAAAAGAAAAAGAAATAGTCCTCTTGATCTATGTCAAGAGAATCAAATTTTTTTTTTAACTGTCAGATCTTACTTGTGAAAGGTTTTATTTTAGCGAGTTCAGTCTCTTTTTCATAATTTCATTAGTAAAATACTCAGTGTTCAGTTAGTTACAAGGAAGAGTGCTAGCTTAGATTAGTATAAGGAACACTGGTGTTTTCACATTTTTTTTTGTATTTTAGACTCCCATATTAACTTGTATATAGCAGAGAAATAAAATCTTAAACTGTATGCTAATAATTATCCAAAGTTTATGTTAAATGACTTTGGTTTACAGATAGAACTTTAACATTAAATGACCCTGAAAATACTCAGGCCCCATATTAGCGTTATTCTATTGACAAACTTTAATATTTTTCTCAGAAATTAGATGAGGGCATTATATTCCAAATAAAATTCTCAAATAATATAGTAAATAGAATTTTCTAAAAAATACCATTTATGACTTCTCTCTTTATATAACATCTCAAGCACTAGAATTAACAAATGTAGAATTATGTACATTTGTCACCTGACAAAATCTTATGTAATCTGTTTATTCTCCAGAATAATCGGCACAAGTGTCATTTTGCAGGTTTTAGTATTTGCTAAAAGGCATTATTTTTTTAAAAAAAGTTTGTATAATCTCTTCCAACAATCTGTCATTAATTCAAGAATACACCACTTTCCTTTTTCCTTTCTTACTAGATTCCAAGTTTTGTATCAACGTATCCTTGATGTATTTTTCCTTTTAAGCTTGGGTCATATCTCTTGTGTGACCTTCCCAATAATTCTTTGTACAGAAGTTATTAAGTTCATATCAGGAGAACAACATTTCTAAAGTTAGGATATTCCTAATTATTTTTACTTTTGAAGCTTACTGCTATCGGTTAGTTATTGGTTAGTATTAGCAGAAAAGGTGGAACACAGAACTTTTTATAAATTGAAGCTACTGAGACTTGATAGGGTCTTTTCTCATAATGACAATTGATAATAAACTAAGTATAAAGTGGTTATTATTTGACTAGCACCTTCCAATTCACTCATGTTAAAGGAAACACTATTCCTATTTTAAAAACCTCATGAACATTGGGATAGAAGACTGAAATTTGAGTATGCTTTCTATAATTTTGCCACGGTAGATTAAAAAATAGCTTCTTATGTTTAATATATTGTTTTCCTCTAGCAAGTTCCAGTCATGAAAAGGGTTTTTTTTTTTTTTTTTTTTTTTAACTAAAAGTGTTTAAATTTAGAATACTTAATTTTAAAGTAATGCTCTGATCATGGGTATGTATAAAAATGCCTATTATTTATAATTCTTACGTCTGTGGAAGCTCGAAGCTGAATGCATATTCATGCCTTCCTGAATGAATAGTGTGGAAGCCTTCTTCGGAATTATCATCATCTAAAAGAAACATAAAAAGAAAACAAAGAATTTATTATTTGACATTTACATACTCCGCAGGGTGGCATAACTTTAAAGATGCTTACATAATAATTAAGACCACAAAACAAGCTTTGGAGTCTGAGAGAGCCGAGTTCTAATTCTAACTTCATCATTTCCTCTGGACGAAATAAAAATCCCGTTTTCAGCTGCCTTATCTGTAAAATGGGGATAATGAATACTCACACCCCACAGACTTTTATTTTTTAAATGGAAAATGACCCAAACTGT
This sequence comes from Macaca mulatta, assembly GCF_049350105.2. NCBI lineage: Eukaryota > Metazoa > Chordata > Mammalia > Primates > Cercopithecidae > Macaca > Macaca mulatta. Next base: position 97,756,751 of record NC_133411.1, read on the forward strand.
AAAGCATCTGTTGATAAAATAGTATATATACTCAAAAGGCTCGGGTCTCACATCATGGTAAGATAATGTTATCTTTGTCTCCAGCTGTTTGCTTAAATTTATCGCATGAAGACTACAATGTATCAAATAAAAACTGTTCGTGCAACCCTTTTAAAAATATGTCAGTTTAGGGGGAATAATGCCAAACATGTGAATAGAATAGATACTCCAAAACCACTAGAAAACTTTGTCAAATAGATGGAGTAAAAAAAAAAAAAAAAAAAAAAAAAAAAGCACACACATTGATTTTAATGTCAGTTTTGTAATTAAAAATAATTATTTATTGACCTAAAGTGATCACAATACTCAGTCCTAGCAACGATTAAAATTTGCATAAACTATACCTTAGATCATTACCAAGAACCGCATTTAGGAGGTGCCTGCTTATAAGGAAACAATATTGTCGGACATTCTTGAAGAAGATGAAGTCTAATTATTAACAGTTTCCAGTTTCTATAAAAAAGGAATGACCTTTCATTTTACAACCATTTTTTTGGGTCAAATTTGTTTTTCAAGTGGCATGAAAATAAAGAAATATAATCGAAAATATGGGAGGGGGTTCTAGATAATTAAAATGCTTATTTAGCGTTCTAAATAATTACAGAAATATCTTTTAGTTTTCTCGGTGTAGAAACCTTTACGATTAGCCCCCAGAGTAGAAAAAACTGGCATATTATTTTAACTTTCCTTCAGCAAAGTACTGAATATACACAAAAAACGTGATGCCTCCCTGATATCAAACGAGAAAAGGGGGGAAAAGCATGTATACGTCGATACTTTTATTTAAAAATCACGGTAATTCGCATATGTCTCCATACAATTTTCCTCGTCCCCTGTGCAAATCCCCTGAACAGATTTCAGAACCAAAAACTAGCTGATGAGCTGGGGGCCATTTAAATTCGCTCCCCTCGAAGGCGCCCAAAGTTCGCCTTCCTCTCCCTTTCTTCCCTCTTCGCTCCCTTTTTGTGCCAGCTCAGCAGTCTCATTGAGGCGAGCGGCTGCGGCCGCGCCGTGGTAAACAAGTGCCGGGCTGTCAATCAAGAACTAGACCGGAGCAGGAGAGGACCGGCCTAAACCGGCGCGAGCAGATCCCAGCCGGCCTGCTCGCGCGCCGCCGCCGCCGCCCGCGCGCCCCGCTATACATACGGCATACGTCGCGCGGCGCTCGCGCCCGTGCCCGCACAACCTAGCCTGCTGGACGAGGGGCGGGGCGAGCGAGCCGCGGCGCTTCCGCTTTACACGCCCCAGCCGGCGACCGGTTCGATCTGGCTTGGGCCACTCTGACACCTTTAGTTTCCGCGAGGGAAACTGGGGCGGCCGAGGGGAGGCGGGGGCCTGAAGCTTTCGGAAAACAATGGGGGAGGGGGCAGAGGATACCCTTCGAAGCCCCCACCTAGATTTCGATATTGGAATCATTTTCTTTCTTCCCCGGGCCAGCCTCTGCTCTGTCCCCTCAGGTCAACTCAAGGTAGCCAGTGTGGCTACTGGAGAGGTCGGGGAACACGCTTTGTTTCAGAAGCGTTCACAGGAGTCCCCTGACACCTCCTACCCGGCAGATAGCTAACGGGGGTCCTGCCAACCCTTCCCATCCAAATTCCATCTGAAAAGGATTTTCCACTAAAGTTGGGTCCCGGGCCATCCGGCACCTGTAAGGCCGGCAGGAGCGTCTGCCCTCAACTCAGCTAAAGCCTGAAGTCGTTTCCTTTCGATGGTCCTTAGCAGGCCCAAAAGAGGGGCGATAGAACGTGATGTGACACGGGCCGGGCGCCCCCAGAAGCCCGGGAACAAACGTGAGTATGGACTGGGTGGGGGTGGCTCTCTGGAGGGACCTTTACCGGCGCACGCCGGTTTCCTAGCCTCGCCCCAGCAGCGGCGCGAGCCCCCTCTCCCCACCCGCCCGCGCCCAATCCAATCAGCGCCTGCCATCGCCTTAGCAACAGGCTAACAAACCTGGCTCCGCCTATCCCGGGCGCCCGGGGCGGGGTCTCAGTTACCAGGCTAGTTTGAGAGCTCCCAGTTTCAAGTCATTGAAACTATTCCAGACTGAGCTCGTCTACGCGTTGCAGGGTTTGGGGGGGGGGGCATTTTGTTGGGGGTGCAGGGCATTTAGTTTTCTTTACCATGAAATCATGGTGTAACTAATGAAATATTTGTCCTCACAACTCATTGTTCTACTTTTCCCCCATTGCAAGTCTCAACCTCTTGAAGAAAAATCTGTTTCTTTCACCCATTTCATAAAAGGCTGCAATATTCAGAAAGGTAGAAACACAAACTCATCTATCTGCTTTTCAACAAATACCAAGACTGTCATTAGGCATCTGCATCTCCTATCAGTGTTAACGCTTGGAGACATTAATTAGTTATTTCAGGATGCAAAGTACCTGTATCTACGAAAATCCTACTAAAGAACTGAGTTCACCTTAATAGTTTCAGAAATCATGCATTAATACTGCCCCTCAAAGCATCCTTCATTTCTCACTTGCCTTAGTTCAGTCATCAGCACCTCTCCAGGATGTACGTTTTTAATATAAAAAAGAAGGTAAAATATGGCTCTAATTTTTTTCTGAAAAATCGCCAACATCTGAACTAAATACTGCATTAAAAAGGAGAGGCACAAAAATTACATAACCAGTTTTAACATTATATTCTTCTTGGGCTAGGAATTAAGTCATCGCCACCACCTGACGCGTGTAACCAATCTGCTGAGAGCAGAACAAGCGCCCCTCCTCACCACCCCCCAGAACTGGTCCGAAACAGGATTGAACCGCTTCTAACAAAGGGTGGAAACTTAGAAAAACAAGCCTAGACTCTCCTATATTTCCACAATGTAACCATTTAAACAATAGATTGGAAATCTCAGGACTCCTTCTCCCTTTGACAACCCTTTATCTCCCTCTTCTAACCAAAAATCAAATCCAGTGTGCCCTATACTTTTCAATTCCATTTGACTGGCATGGGTTTCATTGAATGCACGTTCCAAAGTTAGACATGATGCTCGGAAAAGAAAATTACTGATCCTAAATGGCTTCTAAAACTGACTCGATACCTATCATAATGACAGACAGTACCCTTTAAAATAAGGAATGCTGGGTGTAAATTTTTAAAGGAATGGGAAAGAATAGAGAAAAAACACGTGGGGTGTTGATACCATATGTCAAAATAAGCCACATAAACCTTTTATGAAAGCACAGTGATCAATTCTTTAAAGTCT